>NC_057799.1:212714884-212719918 GCF_018294505.1 Triticum aestivum
GGATATGACGTCACGACAAGAGATTTCATTCCCTTGAGTGTGTATATGCAAGGGGGGAGGGAATAGAGGCACCAGGAGAAATTTTCTCTGTGTGTGGTGTTTGTGTTGGTATGTGTGGGTGTGAGAAGATACAGAGACGTGGGGGCAGAGGGTGTGTCACCGCGTGAGGTCCGGTGGGTCGAGGTGAGGCCCTTCGTTCGGTTCCGACCTGCGCCACATTGGTCGGCCCGTGACGCATTTAGGAAGACCCATGGCTGACTAGTCGTACAAGACAAAGATAGTAGAATTGTGAAGGACTCTATGTCCACTGACAAAGCCGGCTAAGATTTGTAACCCTAGGTTCTCGGACTAAGGTAACCCCTTTATCTCTGATATTACTATTCATCCAACCTAACTTTAAGGGGCATCCTACAGAATGCTCTGCTAGAATCATACTCGTCGATTAGGAAGAGAGGTGTGAGACAATGCGTGAGAGACAGGCGTAAAGATAATGTGCGTACATGAGACACGTAGGCAGGTCCATGTATATAGAAAGGGTCAATGAGGATTGTGCGTGTGTATGTTTGCGAGAGGAAGAGTGCTTGTGATAAAGGTTAGTGAAAACAGTTGTAAATGGTTATGAGAGGGAGGGAGGGTTATATCTAGAGCATGTGTGCGAGAAAGACACCTCGGGAGAGAGTGTGTGAGCATGTGTGAGAGACCACCGATGGAGAGAGAAACTACACATAAAAGACCGCTCTACACATTGATTAAAGATATAAATTGTATCCAAATATTAGGATGGGATCATGATATTTGCAATTCGCGTAAGGAGCGGTCATTGATCCATCAGACATCTAGATTCTATCAAATTTGAGCATGTCTATGTTATTATTCGACACAATTGATCCACATAGTTAGTATTTTGAACTCCAGACAATGCATCGCTTTAGCAATCGAATATAAACGTGAGTATAGTTCATGTTGTGTGCGTAAAGCACATTATACATACGAAAGTTACACAATGGACATTATAAATAGCTACCTATGAACTAGCATACATTTGAATTCAACTTAAGGTGGTTTAAAAAATCGAATTCAACATGAAGTCCATTCAATTATTTGAATTTGATATCTTGGCATTTGTAAACCATACCTAAATTATGGGGGCACCAATCTTTGCTCTGATTTTGTACATAATAGCATATGTAGTCGTGTACAAAACAGATTCAAATTTAGCTCCTCCATTCCAAAATAATCGTAGTTATAGGATTTTCAAGTGTCAAAATTTCAAAAAGAAGTGGATAATTTAATGAGGTTTTCAAACATACAAGGTCAAATATAACGTTGTCTATTTAGGTCAATCCTCATAGTTCAAGAGTACTCTAAACGTGAATGCTTGTGTTTCAAAATTTCAAACGAAGCGCCAAAAGAGCCTCTACTCGCCCAAAACTGCGTGAGAGCAATGTTTGGTAGTACAAGGAAATTACTTTTCTAATAACTCGGACCCGTGAAACCTACCGGCCCGACGTCCAAAGGTCTAAACCGGGGTAGGTTTGTAACTTCATTGTAATGCCCACGATGCGGCTATATCTCCCACGTGTCGAGGCACGACTTAGAGGCATAACCACATTGTGGTTTTGTAGCAAGAAGTGTCGTCTTCACACAATCCCATGTAATGAACAAGAATGGGATAACGAGAGTTGGCTTACAATCGCCACTTCACACAATACATAAATATAATCCATACATCATCCAAAATACACACATAGACCGACTATGGTCAAAACCAAATGAAAATAAGATAACCCCAAATGCTAGATCCCCGATCGTCCCAACTGGGCTCCACTACTAATCATCGGGAAAAGAAACATAGTAACTACCACGTTCCGCGTCAAACTCCCACTTGAGGTCGATTGCATCATCTGCACTGGCATCGTCGACACCTGCAACTGTTTTGGTAGAATCTGTGAGTCACGAGGACTCAGCAATCTCACACCCGCGAGATCAAGACTATTTAAGCTTATAGGAAAGGATGGTGTAATGAGGTGGAACTGCAGCAGGCACTAAACATATATGGTGGCTAACATACGCAAATGAGAGCGAGAAGAGAAGTAGCGGAACGGTCGCGAAGCTAGAAATGATCAAGAAGTGATCCTGAAACTACTTACGGCAACATAACCCAGAAACCGTGTTCACTTCCCGGACTCTGCCGAGAAGAGACCATCACGGCTACACACACGGTTGATGTATTTTAATTAAGTCAAGTGACAAGTCCTCTACAACCGGACATTAACAAATTCCCATCTGCCTCATAACCGTGGGCATGGCTTTCGAAAGGTATTACCCTGCAGGGGTGTCCCAACTTAGCCCATCATAAGCTCTCACGGTCAATGAAGGATAAACCTTCTCCCAGGAAGATCCGATCAGTCTCGGAATCCCGGTTTACAAGACATTTCGACAATGGTAAAACAAGACCAGGAAAACCGCCCGAATGTGCCGACAAATCCCGATAGGAGCTGCACATATCTCGTTCTCAGGGCACACGGGATAAGCGAAGCGTACAGGTACCAACATAACCCAAGTTGCTAAGGGACGGTCCCGCACAGTGCTCTAGGTTGGACCAGCACTCAGAGGAACACTCGCCCGGGGGTTTAAATAAAGATGACCCTCGGGCTCGCGAAAACCCGGGGGAAAAAGGCTTAGTTGGCAAATGGTAAAACCAAGGTTGGGCCTTGCTGGAGGAGTTTTATTCAAGGCGAACTGTCAAGGGGGTCCCATAAATCACCCAACCGTGTAAGGAACGCAAACTCAAGGAACATAATCCCGGTATGACGGAACTAGGGCGGCAAGAGTGGAAGAAAACACTAGGCATAAGGCCGAGCCTTCCACCCTTTACCAAATATATAGATGCATTAATTAAATAAGATATATTGTGATATTCCAAAAATATCCATGTTCCAACATGGAACCAACTTCAACTTCACCTACAACTAACAACGCTATAAGAAGGGCTGAGCAAAAGCGGTAACTTAGCCAAACAACGGTTTGCTAGGAAAGGGTGGTTAGAGGCTTGACATGGCAATATGGGAGGCATGACATAGCAAGTGGTAGGTAGCGCAGCATGGCAATAGAACGAACAACTAGCAAAGCAAAGATAGAAGTGATTTCGAGGGTATGGTCATCTTGCCTGCAATGTTCTCAGAGTTGTCGAAAGCTTGATCCCCGTAAGCATACTCAACAGGTTCCTCGTTCACGAACTCGTCTCCCAGCTCTACCCAAGACAAGAACACAAGCAATGGAACCACAATCAATCACGGGAAATGCACAAGCAACATGATGCAATACATGAATGATATGCAAGATATGATATGCGATGCATATGCGTGCTCCGGAAGGAAAATGATGAACAAGGTAGTAACTTGGCAAACCAAGCATGCCACTGGAAATATGAGATGATTTCAGTTGAAATCGATATAAAGATCACCGGAAACGGATGCACGGTTTGCAAATGGCAAGCAAAACAAGAAAGACACGAATATGCGATTAACAGCATGAGCGCACTTAGAATGCAACAAGTAATATTGCTACAGCACCCCAAGATAGCAACAAAGCATATGGCTGTAATCTACAGGAGATGCTTGACAAAAGATAAACATTGAGCTACGGCTAGATCACACCACAGGAGGTTCAAACAAGCATGGAAAAAGTGCAAAAGATATCAGGTTCACAGACTTGGTGAAATTACTGGACATGGCAGAAACAGCAATAGGTAGCAATTTGCAGAGCACGAAATCAACATGCTACATATACTTAACATGGCAAAACAAGGCATGGAAGTATTCTACTAAATGCATATGACAAAAGTCCCTTACTGACCATAAGCCAAAAGGACCAGAATATATGATGGCAACCATGTAAACATAGCAAGTTTCGTTAACAGGTTTCAGACTTGGCAGAAAACAGAGCATGGCAGAAACAATAATATGAAGGCAACTTAGTGAGCTTGATGCAAAGCAATACATGACAAAACAAGCATACCTACAGCAATATGGCATGTTTATGAAGCTATCCATGGCATGAGCAAGTACATAGCATGAATGGATCAACTACAACAAGCTTGGCAAACTTGGATATCATGTTAACAATCTCCCAGAAATATTTTATTGCAAACGTAGAGCAAGATTGATTAATGTTATGGCACTCCATAATTTCAAACAAGGGAATTATTGGATCAATTACAACAATATCTACAAAACATCCTTACTGAACATCACCAAAATAAGCATGGATCTCTCTGTAGCCACATGGATACATAGCAATAAAATAACAGCAGTCATAGACTTTGTAAAATTACTAAGTCCCTGAAATCAGAAACATTACCGAGCCTAGTTTGCATGCTTGTGCTAGTCACCACAGAGATCACAAAAATACATGGCATAAATTTCTGTAAAGATGGCATGGCATACATCAAAACATATGTAGAGCTCATGCCCATAAGATGCACACATCAACAGCAACAAAAATAACAAATCCTCAAGTTCTGATAAGTAACAGCAGACAACAGCAACTAGCACTCTTGCATCAGAGATTTGGGCATCAAAATGAACTCAAATGAACATGGCCCAATGGAACAAAATGAAGAGCATCTAGAGGCGAACATTTTTATATATTATACGCACGAAACGGAGCTATATGCAGAGTGTTATGATGCAAGGAAGTATGCAACAGAATGTAATAATTCGAGGACTTGCAGAAATTTGGGGGGAGAAGAAGTCAACGGCTAGCTCGCTGGATCCAGATGGATCGAGGCCGGCGCGGGCTCGGCTCGCCGTGGACGGCGACAGGGAGGAAGACGGCGGAGGGAGGAGCTCGAGAGGAAGGAGGAGGAAGGCGGCGGGGTCGAGGCCGGAGCGGGAGGAGAAGGGCGCCGGCTCGGGCATGGACGGGCGCGGCGGTGCGGCGTCGGTGGCGCGGCGACCCGACGGAGGCGGCGTCCGGCGTCGGCGGCGGTCTGAGGCGACGGCGACGTGGCGGCGGGGACGGGCGAAGACG
>NC_057799.1:212720363-212857366 GCF_018294505.1 Triticum aestivum
GGCGGCGACGGACGCATCCGGCTGCGGAGAGGGCGATTTTTAGGGTTTGATCTGCGAAATGTTTCGGGAGGGGAGGTGTATATATAGGTAGAGGGAGCTAGGAGACTCCAAACGGAGTGCGGTTTTCGCCCACACGATCGTGGTCGAACGACCTAGAGCATGGAAGTGACTTAGAGGGGTTTTGGGCTGTTTAGAGAGGGGTTTTTGTTGAGGATATAAACCTTAGAGTCACCCGCCCGGTGGGGCCGGGTTACTCATAATGGTCATCACCTGAAGCCCGGCGCCAACCTTGAAGACGGTGGGCCAAAGATGGGCTTAAGACCCGGAGATGGCTCAAGGCCCGTAGTTACAACTGTCATTATGGTAGAACTTGTAGTGTAAGGCAAGAATAGTTGAGAGTCCGAGCCGGACACTCTTATGAGCCGGCCGGGACTCTGAGAGCTGCTGGGCGTCAACCTCTCTATATAAAGGGATGACCCGGCAGCGGCTTAGGGGCAAGAAAGATCTCGTCGAGAGCCAGGCATAGCAGTTAAGCTCCCTGGTCATCGAAACTCTAAACAATACCACCTCAACTGGATGTAGGCTTTTACCTTCACCGTAAGGGGCCGAACCAGTATAAACCCTCGTGTTGCTTGTCCCGTTTAACCCCTTCAAGCTTCCTAGTGGCGATGGCTCCACGACTAAGTCCTAGCTTGAGGACATCTGCCGTGACAATTCCACGACAGTTGGCGCCCACCGTGGGGCCAGCGCACGGTGGATTTGAGTTCTTGAAGGGCAGCTACGAAGGGCTCAAGGGATACGCTGTGGGCCGGATGACCAAGAGTCGTCGCGGCAAGCTCTACATCGACGATGTAAACTGGGGTCCCGACGCCGGCTCAATTGAGTACGAATACCGGGTCCCCTTCGGCGGAATTCATGTTTTCATTGGCAAGATTGGTGAGCCGGGCCCTGAGCCGGATCTCTGCGCCGATCTCATCGAGACGGCTCAGCGCGCACGACCCGCCCGGGCCCTGCCTGCCTTGAAGCATGCTTTTGTGGGATGTATCCATGGAGGGCTCTCTGATGGATCTGGATCTGGTGATGAGATGGCCGCCGGCTCTGACGGCGAGTCGTCTACAGATGAGTCAAACTCGTTGTATCAACTTCAAGATGGCAGGCTCATGGGTTGTTCCGATGGTGACAGTATTCCGGACCCGTTTGAGCCGCCGAGCCAGGTTGGAATCTTCATGGCCGGTGCGCAGCCTGTTCAGAACCCTGCTGCTGGGGCGGGAAACCCGGTGCCCTCGCCGGCTCAGGTGCTGATGGATCTCACGGACAAGATGACGGCCCTGTTGACCGCCGCGGTGGACCCGGCGGATCAAGCTCAGCATGACGCGGAGGTGGCGCAGTTAAAGTTAGATCTAGTGAAAGCCAAGGAGGATCTGGCAGCGGAAGGGATCAGGATGGCTGCGGAAAGGGCGGCTCTCGACGCCCAAACTCAGTTGATTCAGGCGCAGTCCTTCCGGCTCACGATGGATCAGAACGCGTCCAATGAGGTCATGAGAAGGAGGCATCAAAAGGCCCAATCTCGACTCCCTCCGTTCTACGATCCTCGAAACCTCTTCAACACGCCAGGTGCAGCGTCTAGTAACCCGCCAGGGATCATAGTGCCCGGGTCTGGGACCCCTGTTCAGCCACAAGTGATGGGGCCTCCCCGGGTGAACCCTGCCCCGCCTCAGTGTGTGCCAATACCACCGGGTCATTATGCTAACCCATTGGAGAACATGGTCGCCGCAGCAGCACGGCTGGCGGCCCTCCCAATCGACGGCGACTCTCCAACGGCTATTGAAACCCGCCGGGTCAGAGAACTCCTTCAGACAGCGCTGGCGCAGCAAGAGGCGTACTCTTACAGCCGGGACAGGATCCACTCGACCCCTCGCCCAGGCCGGAACCCAAGTTATAGCAGACACATGGTCTCAGCAACCGGCTCAAGTAATGTCCGAGGCCATGACCCGCCCCCTGGCCATGGCCCGGCTCATAACGGAGCCTTTCACGCAGCAGACCAAGACAGAGTGCGGCAAGAGGCGGAGCAGGTTGCTCAGTTGACGGCTTACCAGACCCCCCCGGCTTATCCGACGACTTCCGTCGACGTGGGTATCCCTACGAGGACTGGAGGTGTCCCTTGTTTGGTGCCAGCTCTCCGCAATGAACGTCTACCCAAGGAGTTCAAAGGCCCTAGGAAGGTGGCTAATTACACGGCTGACTTACAACCCGGAGCCTGGATCGAAAGTTACGAGATGGCCATGGAACTGCTGGAGGTCAGTGAAGCGGCGATGGCCAAGTACTTCACCATGATGGTAGATGGGACTGCCCGCACTTGGTTGAAAGGGCTACCGCCGAATTCCATCGGATCTTGGGCTGAGCTGAAGGCCCGGTTCATACAAAACTTCAAAGACACCTATAGGCAGTCTATGTCAATAGTGGATTTGACTAACTGCAAACAGCAGGAGGGGGAGTCTACGACACATTGGGCTCGCCGGGTCAAAGAGATCATACATTCATCGGATAAAATGGATGCCGGCTCTGCAGTCTTAATGTTGGAGCAAAATTGTCATTTTTTGCCCCTGAAGATGAAACTCGGGCAGCTTAAGCGCGACTGCAATGATATGGGTACGCTGATGGCGGCTCTCGTCAAGTACGCCGATTCTGATAGTACCAAGGACCTCGCTTTAGATGATGAAAGGACAGGGAAGGGAAAGAAGAACGGCAATGGCAAGGGTCCTCAGCATTACCCGGGGAACCAAGGAGGTGGCAAGCGTAAGGCCGACGGCAGCCTAGAGTTCGTGGCCAACGCCAGCTCACAGGGTAATAGCCAGAGACGCAAGGGGAGGCCCCCTCCCCGAGCCAGCGGGTCAGGCCTGACGCTGCAGCAGCTGTTGAATGAGCCCTGTCCAAGGCATGGCTCTAGAGAGAAGCCAGCTAATCATCTATGGAAGGATTGTGCAATCATGAAGGCCTTTAAGAATTCCAACGCCTTTAACGGCAACAATGGCCCGGGCGGTGGCTCAGGCGCCGGCGGCTTTCATGGCCCGGGCGGCGGCTCAAATTCTAACCCTCAGAACGGTCAAGGGGGCTTTAATCAGCAGTCTGGCCAGGGTCATCAACAGCAGCAGGGGGTTATCAGACCAATCCAAAGCAGCTTAGCAGTGGACAGTATCATGTATTTACCACTAGTCTGTGTAAGCGAGATCAGAAGCTTCATAAGAGGGCTGTGAATGCTGTTGAGCCGGCGGTTCCATGCTATTTAAGATGGTCTGAGCAGCCTATCGTGTGGAGTAGGGAGGATCACCCCCCCAGGTGGATAATCCGGGTCACTTGGCCTTGGTGGTGGCTCCTCAGGTGGGAGGATATAAGTTCACTAAGGTGCTCATGGATGGAGGCAGCAGCATCAACATCCTCTATTATGAGACTTTCCGTCGTATGGGGTTGATTGATAAGAACTTCAGCCAGTCAAACAGTATTTCCATGGTGTGGTACCTGGTAAGTCGGCTTATCCAGTCGGCAAGATCGAGTTGGATGTGGCCTTTGGAGACGAGCACAACTACAGGGTGGAAAAATTGACCTTTGAGGTGGTCAAGATAAGAAGCCCGTATCATGCCATATTTGGGCGGCCGGCTTACGCCAAGTTCATGGCACGGCCGTGTTACGTATATTTACAGCTCAAGATGCCGGGGCTCAATGGGACCATTACGGTTCATGGCAGCCGGAAGGTAGCCTTGGAGTGTGAGGAAGGCGATGCAGCTTATGCAGAATCTGTTTGTGCAACAGGGGAGTTAAAGTTTTACAAGGACAACGTTGACCCAACAGATATGACCTCTCTGAAAAAGCCGACTACGGAGCATGAGCCGGCAATGAAATTTAAATTGGCTGATGAGACTAAGCTACGGAGGCACGGCTGGTGGCGGCTCTCCACATCATCCCAGACTAGACAGTGCCCTATCTGGCTTACATGACCCGGGGAGATTTACCTGAGGATGAAACTTTGCCAGACAAATAACCCGGCGGTCTAAGTCAATGGTTGTTATCAATGGTGAGCTGCATCGCCGCAGTGTTACGGGAGCATTCCAGCGTTGTGTCTCCCCTAAGGAAGGTCAGAAGATCTTGCGTGAGATTCATGAAGGGGATTGTGGCCATCATGCCAGCTCAAAATCCCTTGTGGCCAAGGCTTTTCGTCATGGTTTTTATTGGCTGGCGGCTCATGCTGATGCGGAGGACTTGGTCAGTAAATGTGATGGTTGCCAAAGGTTCTCGCGACGGGCTCATGTGCCGGCTCAGGAGCTGAGGATGATCCCAATTACTTGGTCCTTTGCGGTCGGGGGGCTTGATATGGTTGGGCCTTTTAAAAGGTCCAAGGATAAGAAGACCCACCTCTTGGTGGCAGTTGACAAATTCACAAAGTGGGTTGAAGCAGAGCCAGTTAGCAAGTGTGACGCAGCCATGGTGGTTCAGTTCATGAAAAGGGTGATCTTTCGCTTTGGCTTTCCGCACAACATTATAACTGACAATGGTACCAATCTATCCAAAGGCGCCATGGAGGAGTTTTGTCAACGAGAGCATATTCGACTTGATGTTTCATCAGTGGCTCACCCTCAATCCAATGGTCAAGCTGAGAGGGCTAATCAGGAGATTCTGAAAGGCATCAAGCCCCGGCTTTTGGTCCCTTTACAACGGACGCCGGGTTGTTGGGTGGAGGAGTTACCCTCCGTGTTGTGGAGCATCAACACTACTCCTAACAGGTCTACAGGTTTCACGCCTTTCTTCATGGTTTATGGAGCGGAAGCAGTCCTCCCCAGTGACATCCGTCATGACTCGCCTCGAGTGGCGGCTTATGTTGAGGCGGATAATGAACAGGCGCACCAAGATGCTCTTGACTTGTTGGATGAACAGCGTGATGTGGCAGCAGCTCGCTCAGCGATTTACCAACAAGACCTGCGCCATTATCACAGTCGTCGGGTTAAATCCCGGGTCTTCCAGGAAGGCGATCTGGTGCTCCGGCTCATCCAAGATCAAACAGATGCGCACAAGCTATCCCCGCCTTGGGAAGGGCCCTTTGTGGTCAGCAAGAATTTGCACAACGGGTCATATTACCTCATTGACATTCGGGAGCACAAAGATTCACGTAAGTCGGAGGAAGAGACCCGTCGGCCGTGGAACATAGCTCAGCTTCGACCTTATTACACTTAAGCCACCGGCTCTCATAATGTACATATTTCTCTAAGCCATGTCTATATTATGATAAGCAATAAAGGAGGACCTCTGTCCTTTTTTCTCCTCCAAAGGTGAACGTGTTGTTTTCATTGCAAGATCACATGATAACTTGAAGGAGGATCGGGCTTATGATCGTATTCGAATCTAGCCAAACGCAATATAATCACTTGGGGGCTTCCTGTTCAAACATAGGTCGTATTCGAACCAAAGAGAACATAGCTGTCGATACCCATTTGATTGGCAAAGTGCCGAGCTCATTGGGGAGTTTTCTTTGATCATATTTGAATCATAGTTTAACCCCTTTGGGAACCGACGTGGATCGTATTCGAATCAGCGCCGTTAAACAACTCCTAAAGTCATTTGGGGGCTTCCTATTCAAACATGGGCATATTCGAACCAAAGAGAACATAGCTATCGGTACCCTCTTGATTGGCATCGCCACACCCACTGGGGGCTATATGATCGCATTCGAATCTTAGCATAACCCCTTTGGGACGGGTCTCTGGTCGTATTCGAACCGGAAGCCCCTAAGCTTTTCTGATTTACAAAGAGTTCTTCTGATTATTTCAATGGTGTGCACGGCGGGTCTCACTTTGCCGGCTTAACTTTGATTCACAGTACTAGTCGAACACAATCGGCGTTATCAAGACTGGTAAACCGGAATTGAGGTACCAACCTTGCTATTCCGGGTTATATAAACCGGAAGTGTACTTGAAGGCCGGTAAGTGTGTTATTACGGTTATATCAAGGATATGATTGAGGATCAGTCTTTCATGACTTAGCTCTTTATTCCGTGTTATATGTACGAGACTACGATTCTCAGTGCGGTAAGCCGCCTAGAGACTTGTGATTTGTTTTTCTATGCAGGATAGTTAGAGGCAACTATTTGAGCTTAAGGAAAATGAATGATCAAATTATGACCCGGAGAAATATAAGGAAGCAACTTCAATGGAATTCAGCATTCAACACGTGCACGATGGCACGACAAAGTTAAAGTGTTGGTGCTATTCTATTACAAGACTCATCGAGTCCAAAAGGGTGAAGCATTGTTTAAATAAGCCGCCTACAGAGTTAAGATGCTTGCTGGGTCGAAGCTTCCGGCTCATCCCTCTCCGCTCCTCCGGCTGTTCCCAAGACCTAGAAGGTTGACATTTTCCAGTCAATGCCGCTCAGAGCTTCAAATTGAGCTTCCTCGTCAATTAACCCGGCCGGGTCAATTTCCGGGGCAAAGGTGTGCTTACGAATCGGCGGGACTAAGCTGATGGCTTCATAACGCGGAGTGGGGATCCTCTGATTCTCTGCATCGTAACCCGGCTGGTACTTGGTCAGATCCGTGTCATTTCCAATCAGGGTGGCCACCGGGCGCAAGATTTTCACGCAGGCGGCAATGTCCTTTTGGTCGAAGGGGGTGCCGTCTTCCTTCAAGCTGGGGTAGCCAAGGGCAATGTCCGCCGGGTCTAGTTCCGGAAGGAACGCGTTGGCCCGGCTCAGAGCAACTATGGCTCCGGCTCTTGCAGAGGCCCGTCGCAGCTCTTGGACACGCTGAGGAAGAACGGCAAGCCGGCGAATAACTTCCGCCAGGTGAGTCGGCACCTCATTGGATAGGGCCACCACGGCCAAGGCGCGCTGTGACCCGGTGTAGAGTTGCTCCACCAGAGTGTACACGGCCTTCAACATGGTCAGCACACTTTGGTTGAGGTTGGCGCTTCTTGGACCTGTTTAACAGAGTAAGATAAGCCGCTGGCAATGATGGAAGTTACAAGACATAAAGATTATAAACTTGATGAAAGCCGGTGGAATAACTTACCGAAGATTGCGGCGACCATCTGTGACACGTGGCACTTTAAGCCGGAGAGTTCGGCGGTTTTCTCCGTCAGAGCCTTCTCCGCTTGTTCGGCCCGGCTCACAAGAGTAGCCTTCTCTTCGGCCCAAGTTTTCCGTTCAGCTTCAAAGTCCTTTTTCAGCTTCTCTTGAGCAGCAATACTAGACATGAATTTGGCGTTGGCCTTCCGGGTCTCAGTTTCCTGCGTCCTCAGGCGGGTCTTCAGGTCGGAGATGTCAGCCTCAAACTTCTTGCAAGCAGCCTGCACAATTTCCGGGTTATAGTATGAACAATTATTATGCAATTTTGAAGTCCCAAGCACTTTCCAAGCAAAGATACTTGGCACTTGGGGGCTAATGCATGTCGAACGTTTCTATTTACAAATTACCGGTTCATGGAAGTAAGCCGGAACTTAAGTCTACAACATATTCAGTCATAAGTCGTCGACTTGGGGGCTAGTATGGTAAAGATAACTATGCAGTAAGCAGTAGAGTGGTACCTCAGACTTCTGCTGTATCTGATTCACCATGTTGATCTCCAAATCCCGGCTCTTGTGCACCTGACTCACATAGCCGGAGATGATCTCTCCGACGCTCAAGTTCGTATAGTTGGTGAGGTTCAGATTGGCCCGGCTGCGCTCTAGCAACTCTTCCTTGGCGGAGCACTTGGCCAGCGCAGTGGGTCTCCCCGGCTCAATAAACTCAGTCCGGGTGATTACCACGTTCGGGTCATCAGCCGGCTGAGCCGGGCTGGAGATATCCGGGTTGGTGGAAGTCTCCATGGCTGGCTCGTCGGTGGGAGCAGTGGCTTCAGGAGCGGAGGCGGCTGGCGGCTCTTGAGCGGAAAATTCTGGTTCCGTCACGACCGACTCCTCCGCCGGCTTATTCTTCTTTGCTCTTTTACTGAGCTTTGCTTGAGCACTGAAAGGACAAGAGGTTAGTACAAAAGTATGAGTAAAGATAAAGTACAGCAAGAGATGATCATCATTACCCGGGTACGGTCTTGAAAGCCGGTAGATTCGACTGCATCGAGTCACCAGAGGAAGGAGACGTTTCCTGATAATTTGAGTCGGAAGAATTGAGAGGTTGACGTATAACACCCGCCGGAGGATGAAAAGGATATAAGTTGGAGATAACCTCGGTCTGGCGCTTCCTTGATGCCTCGGGTAAGCCAGAGGAGAGGTCAGCATCCTTGTTGGTCCGGGTGTGCCGCCGGCTCTCATGAATCTGTTGGTTCAAAAGAAATTGAGGATCTTGATAAGCTAAAGGATGTGAAAATCTTACTTTCCGGGTTACCCTTCGGACTTTCAGCCTTGGCAAGGGATCCGAGTCGGAGGAAAGTGTCATTACCTCTTCAACCACCGGGTTACTGGCTCCGGTGTCATCCTATTGATGAACAGTATTGATAAGGTGGACAGAAATAAACAAGAAATACAACAAGAGCTTACAGGTTCAGGGGTTACCTCTGACTCGGAGCTGTCACTTAGTTGAAGCAGCTCTGAGGCAGTGGGCCTGCTTCCCTTCTTGCGGGGAGCGGCTCTCTTGGCGGCTTTCTTAGCCTTCCTGGCCTTCTTGGCCACCTCATGTTCATATTTGACCTTCCAGAATTTGTCATCAGCCTGAAAAATACAATGATGATTTCTTAAGGTTTAGATGAAAGCTATCTACAGAAGAAAATAAGATGTTCAGATCAGCGGCTTACCGCTGGGGCCGGGTTGGTCTTGCAGAAGGGGCTTAAGCCGGTCCTCCCGCAGTCTGCCAAGCTCTCGTTCAAGAGAGCCTTGGTCATGTCTTCAGCAACGTCTTCAAGAAGATCATTGCGGCTGTGTCTCAGGGGGTCATCTTTCCGGCCCGTGTACTCACACATTAAGCCGGGGCGGCGGCTTAAGGGGATCACCCGCCATGAGATCCAGACTCGGACCAGATCAATGCCATTAAGGCCATTTCCCAAGAGAGCCTTGATTTTGTTGATGGTGGGGATCAGAGGTTGGCGCTCTGCCTGAGATAACTTGTCGGACAGAGGGTGAGTTGGTTCCAGACGCGAAGGACGAAAGCCGGGCAGCGGGCTTTCGTCAACCGGCGAAGTGTCTTGGCAGTAGAACCACGTCTGGTTCCAGTCCTTTGGGTGGCTTGGCGGCTCAGCGTAAGGAAAAAGGCAGTCTCTCCATCGCTGAATAGAGATTCCACCAAGTTCTAAGCTCGGCCCGTTGGCGCACTCGTTCTGGCGTTCAAATAGAACAGTTCTCTGAAGAGCAGAAGGCTGGGCTCCTCTCCAAGGTAGACCTCGCAGAATACTTGGAAGTTGCATATGTTCGACACCGAATTGGGTCCTATGTCTTGTGGCCGCAGGTCAAAGAAATTCAGTACATCTCTAAAGAACTTTGAGCCGGGTGGTGCGAAGCCCCGGCTCATGTGATCCGCAAATATTACCACCTCCCCGTCCTTTGGCTGTGGTCTCTCCTCTGACGGGTCAGGGGCGCGGTAAGACATGATGTCCTTCTTGGGCAGGTAACCCGTCTTCACAAAATCCGCTAAGGTTTCGTCGGTGACGTTGGACCTCATCCAATTGCAAGTGATGGGTGCTTTGGGAGCTTTGGGAGGCATGGTGAAAGTCGGAAGCCTATGATAAAAGGAAATGTCCGGTTTAAATTATAAGCCGGAGGAAATTTACAGTTCAATGTTTAAAGTGGCGGCTTATGGAGGGGCCTAATGACATATATCTAAGTGCATCGGGTTATCTAAGCCGCTGGAGGCATTGAGAGTACTTCAATTGTCTCCAGCCTTGTCGCAAATGAGCCGGAAAATTTTACGGCGCGTGGTTTCTTTGAGCCGGAAGGTTTTACGGTGCGTGGTTTCTTTAAGCCAGAAATGTAAACCGCCATGATTCAGCAGGTGCAGTTTTTTAATAAGTGTGGTGAAAACAGGTTTCACACATCGCAGTAAATAATTTGGATCAAAACGGTCGGCTAAAAAGGAAATTTCTAGACCTAAAACAGATGCAGGAGAAGTTTGCGGGTTCGAACGAAGCCTCTATGCAGTAAAAAGGGATCTATGTACATTGGGAATGGAAGTGAAACAGCTACCGCAGTAGTTCTATACAAGTCTAAGATCAAGAAGGGTGGTAAAAATCAAATCTACCGAGAACCCGCGAAGAACGGTGAAGAACACGGGAAGAACAGGAAGAAACCCTACTGCAGATCTGTTCTACGGGGCAGCAAAGACTTACAGGTGCTGGTGAGTCGCGGAGGTCGCCGCCGTTTTCTCTGGACGCAACAGGTTGATGCAGCGGCCGGAGTCGGTGAGGACGAGAAGACCCGCGGTGGCGACGGCAACGGAGCTCGAGCGGAAGAACAGTGGCGCGAGGAGGAAGACGGGTGGCTGGAGGCTCATCAGGCCGGACTACTTATAAGGGCAAGCTCATAAGTGGGCACGAGAAACGAGGAGGCCACGGCGCGGTTATCTCACCATAAAAATGCCTCAATTTTCGGGATGGCAGTAAAGATAAGATCCGTTGCGGATATGGTGGAGTAAAAAATGGACTTAACGGAAGATGACGTCACGGCGGATTACCCGGAATCCAAAAGATGACGTCACGCCGGGTTATGGCCTTCACACAATTGCAAGCCGGAGATTTTCTGTCGAAAGGATTGAAGATTGACATGAGCCGGCTCAAATCAATCTGGGGCCTAATGTTGAGGATATAAACCTTAGAGTCACCCGCCCGGTGGGGCCGGGTTACTCATAAGGGTCATCACCTGAAGCCCGGCGCCAACCTTGAAGACGGTGGGCCAAAGATGGGCTTAAGACCCGGAGATGGCTCAAGGCCCGTAGTTACAACCGTCATTATGGTAGAACTTGTAGTGTAAGGCAAGAATAGTTGAGAGTCCGAGCCGGACACTCTTATGAGCCGGCCGGGACTCTGAGAGCTGCTGGGCATCAACCTCTCTATATAAAGGGACGACCCGGCAGCGGCTTAGGGGCAAGAAAGATCTCGTCGAGAGCCAGGCATAGCAGTTAAGCTCCCTGGTCATCGACACTCTAAACAATACCACCTCAACTGGACGTAGGCTTTTACCTTCACCGTAAGGGGCCGAACCAGTATAAACCCTCGTGTTCCTTGTCCCGTTTCACCCCTTCAAGCTTCCTAGCGGCGATGGCTCCACGACTAAGTCCTAGCTTGAGGACATCTGCCGTGACAATTCCACGACAGTTTTGCTGCAACACACAAACCGATTTTGCGGTTACCCGGTTAACCGTTGGAGTACCAAACGACCTCCAAATGGAACGAGACTTGACCGGTGGTCTACCGGTGGTATACCAAGTCCACTTGACAAGACTCGGTCCATTCCGAGAACGTTCAACTCCCACTCATGAAAAGAAAACAAGAGGGGTGCGCCGGAGGAGATGGGAGTGCCGGATTGCAAAACAGACAACAGGGAAAATGCTCGGATGCATGAGACGAACACCTATGCAAATGCAATGCACATGATGACATGATATGAGATGCATGACATGAACAAAATGCAAAAACTAAAAAAAAACCCGACCACGAAGGGAATATCATAACACATAGCTGGAAATGGCAAGAGTTAGAGTTACAAATATGGAAAGTTACATCCGGGGTGTTACATTCATCTAGACGCCACGCAACCGCATCCGAAAAACATTCATACACAATGGCCGCCTAAGCACACATGCGCGCGGCCAAAATCCCTCCCGCCCACTATTTGGGACACCTGGGATTACCATCCTACCCCCGACCCGCAGTATGTCCGAAATTTAAGAGGGGGGCAAAGTTTGTACTTTCCCCAAATTTCAAACAAGCGCGTCCCATCTTCTGTTCAAAAAAGCCAAAAACAAGCGCGTCATAGACCGAAACATGGTTCCCCCCCACCGGTCCGATTCCCCATTCGTACTCCGTGGGTGCCAAAACTACCTCTCCACCAGCCGCGAAACCCCGGCGTCCTCCGTCCGCCACCCCATCCCACCCATCAACCGCCGCCCTCCTCCATCACGCCGGAGCCGATACCCCGATGTCGTCGTCCACCGCAACCTCAACCGCAACGCCCTCCACGGCTAGTAGTTGAAGCCGAGGCTGAGCCGTCTGTACCTGAGTCGGTTCAACCACGCCGTCATGTGCCTCACCGCTGCCGCTCCAACTTCGCCACCATCCACCGCACCGGAGTTGTTCCTGCTACGCCGTCCTTCGTCGCCTCGGATCTGCTTCCCCTCCGCCGACATACGGCCACGGCAACACAGTCAACAATTTGGCCATGGGTTCATCCAAGCCTGCACCCTCCAGAACATCGGTTTCCCCGGTAAAAAGAAGAAGATCGGCACGACATGTGGAGGTGACTACACCGGCAACCGAAAAAGGTACTCCTCTTCCCTTATTCGTGCAAATCTCTCGTCTCTACTTGCACGGTATTCATCCCACAGAAGACACTAGTTGACCGCTTCTTCTTGATACTAGATGTTCCTAGTAACTCGCGATGCACAAGGTTTCTCCTCATATACTATTTCACCTTAGCTAGAGGTCTGTCGCCCCCCTGAATTTCAACTTCTGGCCAGTTGATTCCCAATTAACGGAAGCATTCCCCAGCGTAACAGGCGCTAGTACGCCTATTACGCCGGGGAAGCAGGGCCTTGGTGTTTATCTTAGGGGCGTGTGCAGCCTAGAGCTACTGGCGCCAGATCTAGAGGTCGGCCAGGATTAAAGGGATGGCATGGTGGCACTGCCAAGCACGACGGTGGTGTGAGGTCGATGGGAGGGCGAGGCGACGGAGGCAGGGGTCTGGACCGGTGGTCGCTGGCGGTTCGAGAAAGATCGTCAACAGTGACTGGCGGGAGGTAGACGAAGGCCATCTGCCCGTTCCTTATAGATCGGACGGTTCATTAAAAAAATCGACTGACCTATTTATTTTCAGTTGACTGTTATCTTAGATATGACCACATGTGGTGGTGTGCTGGAGGAGTACCTGCATTTCCTGTGCTCATGTATTACAAAATCATACGGAGTAGAATCTAATTTTGTTTGCCATGCAATGTTGTAGAGCTATCATATGTCTCCTGTCAATTATTTTTCAGCCACCTGCTATCTGCTACTTTTACAGTGCACTAGTTCTGCACACACTTCACCCTTACTCTCACTATTGTGTTTTTATGCAAGGGTATTACAGACTCTGTTGCCATGAGAGAAGCCAAAAAGAAAAGAGAGAAGTCACTCCAGCTTCGTGTCCGGTTAGGCAAGACACGTTACAGCGCTATAAAGGGTGCCGTGTCAGCTGATGGAGACGGTAAACGTAGGTCTGGAGTTGATGACCTCGCTCGCAATGAACCACCATCCCAGGTGCTTGCTTTAACTTCGCGATGTCATATGTGATTGCATGTTCCATATGGTGTCTAGCTTTTATTCGAAAGGCCGAAGTCGGTAAAATAAGGAAAGATATTTTTTTACATGAACCACCATCCCGTGAGCACCAGAAGACAAATAGCTAGTCAGGGCACTGGCCGAGCCAGTGACAAGCCCAGCAAAGATAGGCATCACCTAGAAGCCAACTAAAAAGCTGCGATGGTGGCGAAGCAGCCCGCCTCCCACCAGGCTCTCAGGTCCTAGATGATCATGCTCACCACTCCAGCCGGATGTCTAGCTTGTATTGCTTCCAATTTGGTTAAATTCCATCTGCTTAGCTTACACATTATACCTTTGAATATGACATGCCTTTCTGTATTTGGTACATACTAGTACATCTGTGTATTAACCATGTTCTTACATCAAACTAATGTTCTTTTGTATCCCTCATCAATCACTTATGACGAGGCAGGCAGGCAAGGGGACTACTCCTCATTTAAAGATTGCAGCGTCAGCCTCCCGACATGATTCTCAAGAAACAGAAATGCTAGATGAAGATAGTGAACATAGCTCTGTAGTTGATTACAACATTTCCCCTACACTAGCATCATAGGTGCTTGCTCTAACTTGGCAGCGCGATATGTGGTTGCATGTTGCATATGGTGTCTAGATTGTAATTCTTCCAATCTGGTTAAACTGCATGTGCTAGTCTACTTAGGTTATACATTATACCTGTTAATGTGACATGCCTTCCTGTATTTAGTACATAGTACATCTGTCTATTAAGCATGCCCTTACATAAAACTATTGTTTTTTTGTATCCCGCATCAATCAACATGACGAGACACCTTTAGTATATGCAGTGCGATATTATTTGCATCTTTCATATGATTTATAGCATGCGCTGCTTCTAATTTGTTGAAATTCCATTTATGATGGGACGCTTTTAACTTGGCAGAGTCATATTGGTTGCATCTTTCATGTGGTGTCTAGCTTGCATTGCTTCTTATTTGCTGGAATGGTTTCTGCTTAGTGTACACAAACAGTTGTGAACATGCCATGCCGTCCTGTTTTTGTACATATTCCATCCTGGTATCATGTGTTTGCCTTACATCAAAGTAGTGATTGTCAGTATCATGCATGAACGAGTTCTGAAGAGAGAATTTTATTGCTTTTTCTTGTCGGTTTTACTTGACAATTCAAAATCAATAAAGCGGAAGGAAGTTAGCAAGGCAGCGGATAAAGGTGCTCCTTCCGAACGGAGGGCCTCTACAGTTTCTACTCCTCCACACCCCCAAGATGATTTCCAAGACAACACATGCATAGACACTCAACAAAGCGGTGTTTATGATGAGCACGTCTCCCCTAGTGCAGCATTACCGGTGCTCCCTCTAACTTGGCACTGTTATATGTGGTTGCATGTTCTGTGTGATGTCTAGCTTGTATTGCTTCTAATTTTGTTGAATTCCATCTGCTTACTTTACACATTATACTTGAATAAGACACGTGTTCCTGTTTCTAGAACATACAATATCTGTCTATCACACCATGTTCTTACATCAAAATACTACTGTTGTGTAACCTACAACAGTCACTTATCATAAGACACGTTTGACTTCGGAGTGTTGTGGCACCCCGGCTCAGAGCGACCGGTTTACCCCGCATTGCTAGCCCAGAGATCATGTCTTGTGGCAACACACAACATATTGGTATAGAAAACAACTGCTTTATTGATGCTAGCGGAACAGAGTTCATATTAAAATAGTGGTCGAGGCCAAGCGGCACACTCGGTGCGGCGGAACAATATGTACATTATTTAGTGAACATAAAGGGGCCTCGACTTGAACAACTACGTGGTAGCGGAATAACGTCATAGCGGAAGCTCCACATCACAGGGACACTGATGTGGACACGATCTAGACTCGAATAGCGCTCCTTTCCAACGAGACTTTCCTGAAATCTGGCATGACACGCCAGGTCAGTACATTGAATGTACTTGCAAGCGCACAACAAGCATAATCACAATGACAAACAATATCATGATATTTAACCAATTATTAATAATGCAACATTATATGTCAACATGCTGTGATCAAGCCCGAACGTCCCTCAGGACAGCTTACCAACTGTGATCATCTCTGGACCACAAACACACCACCATAGTAGTCTTTCTCAAGAACAACTCGTGATCCTTACGGCGATCACAACCACGACCATCATTTGGTCCCAAATATCTCAATGGCCTTTCTGCCATCCATTGACAATGCAAAGTTCATAGCTTAGTGTGCAATTTTTATTAAACGTTGAATCATGGTGGGACCTAGTACGAGGTGTCCGTGGACTCGGCTATCGATAGATTATACACTCTGCAGAGGTAGCACACTATACCCACACCACGGAACCCATGGCCTCGCATTCCCATTCGGGTGGACCAACGGCATTCCGACAAAACCCCTCCATTGCCACAGCACTCTCCCGGCCACTCCGACCCAAATCCCCGACGGGCTGGTCCTGGGTGGCCCCGTGTCTACCAAAGACACCCCGACCACCGTCGTGGTCAAAACACTCCCACTCGGGGACTCGGTACCATAATCTCATCAACAGCACACAAGATTATGTGTGCTTACCGGGCCAGGGCAAACACGACATAATCTTCCCTAGATGGAGGCACAGACCAGAGGCCGTGTCAATGACTTTTAACTAAAAATGACCGGTGTCATAGCATGCCATGAAATGCAAGACAACACATGCATCACATCTTGATAAAAATGACCGACGTCATCCATATGCACACCAAGCATAAACGTCAACAACTCATATTACTCTACTTGCTCGAAATGACTCACAACTTAACCAAAATATTTTGAAACTAGTTTAATTAATTTCCTACGCAAGAAAGTAACTCCGATAAATTTTTCATATGCTTGACCAAAAGATATCATTATCAACAACTCTTAATTTCTTTATCACTAAGTTGGGTTCAAACATTCTGTAAGACAAGTAATATGATTAAACAAGTATTTAACAGAATATTTTCTAAATTTTTATCAATTTAAGAATGCAAACACAAAGCTTTAAATAATTACTAACATGCATAACAAAATTATTTCTAACATCACCTCAAATAAATTTTAACTTGCTTTACCCACTTAAACTAGATTCAACTATTCTGTAAATCAAGCATAACAACTGACCAATACTTAACAGAATACAAATAATTCAATAATTATTTAAATGCACGGGTTAATCATTTCATTTAAGTGGGAAAATCACAAATATTGAAATGGCATCATAAAAATGTTGATGTGGCTTGCCTTAGTGCAGATGAGGTTCACAAGCCTCCTGGTGATCCTCAAGACAAGCCTCACCTTCTGAAAATAATTTTAAACACAAAAAAGAATATCAAGAACACTTCTGAAATTCACCAGAAATTCTAAACAGCTCAGAAAAATGTCATCTTTGGTGAGCTGTTAGATTTCCTTTCAAAGAACACAATGCAAAAAGAATCATCTCATTTGGACTTATGGTTAAAGAGTTAAAATTGTTTGAAGCTCTGTGGAATATAAATGAATTTGAATAAAAAGTAACAGTTGGGGGGGTGACGTCGAAGGCGTAAAGCCCAGGGGCGCCACCACTCATACCGCTTCGCGCGTGTACTGAGTGGCTGACTAGCGGGCCCCGCTAGTCAGGTGGGGGAAGAGGGAGAGAGAAACAGAGAGGGCCGCGGCTTCGCCGGAGCTCTCACCGGCGACAAGGGCTCCTTGGCCCAAACAAGAGGGAGGGATCGAGAGAGGGGACGATGGCGCACCTGCCCATACCCGTAGTGTGGCTAGGGGTGGTCGAACGGCGTCGGAAACTAGCTCGCAAGCGGAGGCAGAATGTGGAGGTCGCCGGAGTTGAGGAAAACGGCGAGCAGAGGTCACTCCAGAGGCTCCAAGCGGGCGAGATGGCCCCACCGGAGAGAGGCGGAGGCCTTGGAGGGGTCGCCCAGGCCTGGGAGGGGCTGGAGCTACCGCGGCGACCAGAGGGGATCGCCGGTGAGCTCGAGCTCGGGGACGGCGGCCCGAGGCCTGCCCGGCCGGGCTACGGCTTCCTACTCGATCGTGGGTGTGTGTGAGTGCTGGATGGTGCTCGAGGAGGCTGGGGGTGGCTCTATTTATAGGCGAGCGGCGAGGGTGCTTCGGGCTCCGCCGGTGGACACCTGTCCACGGCAACCGGCGACGAGCGGAATCAGTGAGAAGGGGAGAAGGCGACGGAGGTCACGCGGCCACTGTGGGCGAGCGGAGACGAGCACAGGATCAAGGGGATGGCGACGAGCACAGTGCGCTCCGCACTGTTGGGCTGGCCGGACCTTGCCTGTGCTTGCTGCGGTGAGCTCCGGCGTCGGCGAGTGCCAGGGAGGAGTTAAGAACGTCGAGACGATGATGGTGGCGGGGTTTGGCATGGTTGGGCAGGTGCGGGAAGCGAGCACGCTCGAACAGAGCGCTCGGCATCACCCAGAGCGCGTCGACACGCATGCCTGGCATCGTGGACACGCGTGGTCACCGCGCGAACTCTCTCCTCAGGCCAGCCTTCGTCCATAAATCATGTCTGGCATGTTGTTCGTGGTAGTTTTGAAGTTTACCACGGTTTGGTTTCGATCCAGGTGCAGTAGAGAAGATTTTACAAGCCAGGTAAGTTTCTTGTCAGTAACTTTGTGATGTTACTGTGGTCAAATGGCTAGGAGTTTGGGGCTGTGCTTTGGAGGCTAGTTATAAGTTACTAAGGTAAAGATGCACAAGAAAGTTCAGGTCAAATGGAGCAAGTAAAATGGTGGTTGCTGTAGAAACCACCATTTCTGTCCAGAACAGAAAAGATTTTCTGTAGCAAAAATATTCCAAAAAGAGATGAAATATTTTTGCTCAGGGAGGTTCCCTAGGGTCCCTAGAATATTCGTGAATTATCTTAGAATTTTCTAAGCCATAAAAATTAGGGTTGCCTTGAAGCAAACAGATCTGGCTTATGGTTTTTGAGAGAAAATGAATATTTTTCATTTAAGAAAAATATTCCAAAGGTTATTTTGTGGTGGAGCAGAAGTGAAGTGATGGTTTGGGAGAGAAGTGAACACTTGGGTGAAAGCCAAGGATGCCCAAGTGTTTAAGTCCAAATGAAAAGATTCAGAAACTCCAAGTTTCAAAAACTTTCAAATGAAATTTCAAGCAAATAAGAAAGGGCAAAAACCAGGCTTTCACAAACCTCCCCCACTTAAAATGAATCTCGTCCTCGAGATTCGGTTGCTTGGGAAAACCACTCTGGATACTGACTCTTAAGGAACTCTTCCTGCTCCCAAGTTGCTTCTGACTCGGTGTGATGCTCCCATTGAACCTTGAAAAAATTTCTGACTTTGCTGCGAGTGACCCTTTCTACTTGATCCAAAATTTTGGACGGTCTTTCTTCATAAGTTAAATCCTTTGCCAATTCTATCTCAGCCATTGCAGTCCTTTTCTTAGGCGGGGATATGCATCATCTCAATTGCAAAACATGGAACACATTGTGTATTTCTGACAACTCCGGGGTAGTTCCAGTTGGTATGCAACTGTACCCACTCGAGACATAATTGAGAATGGACCAATGAATCTGGGTGCCAGCTTTCCACGAGTCTGAAATCGCTTAACTCCTTTCATAGGAGTGACTCGGAGGTACACATGTTCTCCGGGTTCAAAACTGACCTGCCGGTGCTTTGCATCATAATAACTCTTCTGATGGGATTTGGCCAATTGTAGTCGGTCTCTGATTTCCCTGACTTGTTTCTCGGCTTCCATCATGAGATCGATTCCGAAGATATGGCTATCTCCAGCTTGAGACCAATTTAGAGGAGTGCGGAACTTACGACCATATAGAGCTTCATAGGGTGACATCTTTAGACTGGTCTGGAAACTGTTGTTATACGAGAACTCGGCGTATGGCAAGCAATCTTCCTAGTTCGCCCCGTTGGCTAGCACACAGGCTCGCAACATATCTTTGAGTATTTGATTTACTCGCTCTGTCTGACCGTCCGTCTGGGGTGATAAGTAGTACTATATTTTAGTGCTGTCCCCAAGGCTTGATGGAGGCAGGACCAGAAAGCGGAGGTAAACAAAGAACCTCGGTCGGAAGTGATAGTCCGGGGTACCCCATGTAGACTGACGATTCTGGATACATACAGTTGCGCCAGTTCATTTGCTCTGTATCTGGTGCTGACCGGGATGAAATGAGCAACCTTGGTTAGGGTGTCCACTATAACCCAGATTGCGTCTTTCCCTCGCTGAGTCCTAGGCAATCCGGTGATGAAGTCCATGCAAACATCATCCCATTTCCATTGTGAAACTGGCAGTGGTTGGAGAAGTCTGGCTGGCTTCTGATGCTCTACTTTCACCTTGTTGCATATGTCGCAACAGGCTACAAAATAGGCAATGTCTTTCTTCATCCCATTCCACCAGAATATTTGTTTAAGGTGTTCATACATTTTCGTACTTCCCGGATGAATGGAATACGAGGATTCGTGTGCTTCTGACAAGATTTTCCTCTTCAAGTCCGGTTGATTTGGTACACAAATTCATCCACGGAATCGGAGGGTACCGAAGTTGTCCTTGAAGAAATCTGGGGCTGCCTTGCATGTTTTTGTAGCTTGGCGTCATCTGGCTGGGCCTTGCGGATTTCCATCTCAAGTGTGGGGGTAACTTCCAAAATATTAGTGAGGCTAGCATCAACGATGACCAAGTTGAGCTGAGCGATCTCCTCCTGAAGTTCGGTAGGCAATGATTTTAACATGACATTTAAGCTGACGGGCTTTCGACTGAGTGCATCGGCAACGACGTTGGCCTTGCCTGGATGGTAATTTATTCCAAGGTCATAATCCTTGACGAACTCTAACCATCTTCGCTGACGGAGATTTAAATCTGGCTCAGTGAAGATATACTTGAGGCTGTTGTGGTCGGTAAAAATTTGGCACCTTTTTCCAATGAGATAGTGCCTCCAAATTTTTAATGCATGAACCACCGCAGCCAATTCCAAATCATGAGTAGGATAATTTCCCTCATGTGGTCGTAGTAGTCATGATGCATAGGCTACTACCTTGCCGCCTTGCATCAATACACAACCAATACCTTGTCTGGAGGCATCGCAGTACACGTCGAAGCTGCGATAAATGTCTGGAAGAGTCAATACGGGTGCGGTTGTCAGACGCGTCTTTAGCTCATAAAAACTCTTCTCACAGTCCTTGGTCCACTCAAACTTTGTATCCTTTTTGAGCAGTTTCGTCATAGGTTTAGCAATTTTGGAAAACCCTTCAATGAAGCGATGATAGTATCCAGCTAATCCAAGGAAACTCCGGATCTGTGTTACAGTCGTGGGCGGTACCCAATCAAGCACATCCTTTACTTTGCTCGGGTCCATGGCTATGCCTTCGGAGGATAGTACATGCCCGAGAAACCCAACTTGCTTGAGCCAAAATTCGCACTTACTGAACTTGGCGTATAGCTGATGGTTGCGGAGCCGTTGTAGCACTGCCCGGAGGTGATCCTTATGCTCTTCTTCACTCTTGGAGTAAATGAGGATGTCGTCGATAAAGACTACCACAAATTTGTCGAGGAAGTCCATGAACACCTTGTTCATCATATGCATGAAGAAGGCAGGGGCATTGGTGAGACCAAAGGACATCACAGTATATTCGTAAAGACCGTATCTTGTAGTGAATGCGGTCTTAGGAATATCTTCCCTTTTAATCTTGAGCTGATGATACCCGGTCCGTAAATCGATTTTTGAGAATACTTTAGCCCCATTGAGCTGATAGAACAGATCATCAATCCTTGGCGGTGGGTATTTATTTTTGATGGTGACCTCATTCAGCTGGCGATAATCTATGCACATACGGAGACTGCCATCCTTTTTACCCACGAAGATTGCAGGTGACCCCCTCGGTGAAGAGCTGGGATGAATATAACCTTTTCGGAGTAATTCGTCAAGCTGTTTCTTTAGTTCCACTAATTCTGATGAGGGCATCCGGTAATACTTCTTGTATAATGGTGTGGTTCCGACACAAGATCTATGGCAAATTCCAGTTCCCGATCTGGTGGCATGCCTGGCAGTTCTTCTGGAAACACATCAGGGTACTCACTGACCACAGGAATAAATTCCAATTTGACCACAGCAGTGCACACTAGTTCTGGCTTGGGTATATGCTTGCGAGCATAGAATTTGGTGAGCTGCCCATTCAGACTGGTTAAATTGACTTCTCGGGTTGCCCAGTTTATACAAACTTGATATTTGGTCAGCCAATTCATTCCCAATTTAATATCCAACTATTCAGACTCAATGATTATCAGAGATGTTGGAAAGTGGACCCCGTTGATATTGATCTCCAGATCACGGCAGACTAGATTGCTCTTGATTATAGATCCCGGGGTTTGTACCAGCATATTTTTGCCCAAAATTGTGCAAGGAGAATTGTTTTGGGCGGCAAAACTCCAAGAAATAAAAGAATGAGAAGCCCCAAAGTCAAATAAAATTACTGTAGGTATGTCATTAAGAGAAAACATACCAATGACGACTTCTGGCTTCTCTCGGGATTCATCGGCGGAGATATGATTCACGTGCCCAGTGAAGTTTTGCTGGGTTGGCCCTGACTCCCTAAAGTTGACTTGTGGCCTGCTCAGCGCATTCACCTTGTGGTTCTTGGGGCACTGTTTGGCATAATG
Organism: Triticum aestivum; assembly: GCF_018294505.1. Lineage (NCBI taxonomy): Eukaryota > Viridiplantae > Streptophyta > Magnoliopsida > Poales > Poaceae > Triticum > Triticum aestivum. The sequence continues at coordinate 212,742,498 of NC_057799.1, forward strand.
TCCGGGCTGCCCGCAAGTGAAACAAGAATTATTGCGCTGCCGCTCCTCATGCATTGGATTTGCCCCAACATTCTTGACTTGATTGGTGGTCTTGTTAACATTCTGCTGCCAATTTGGCCGGTATTCCACCTGAGTCTGCTGCCAGGTACGAGCCTTTTGCATAGGTTGCCCATCCTTCTTTGGCGCAAACTTGCGCTTGTTGTCATTAACAGGCCTATTATCTGATATAAGCTTGTGTTCCCATTCAGCAATGAATGCCTTGTCTACAAGAGTTTGGAAATCCGTGAAATCAAACATACTGAGAGCACACCGAAGTTGCGGATTTACACCTCCAAGAAATCTGTCCATCTTCCTTTCTTCGGTTGCTACGTCATACAGAGAGTAACGGGCCAGATGATTGAATTTTTGCAGATACTCAGCCACAGATTGTTTTCCTTGGACAAGCGTGAGAAATTCACGCTACTTGGCCTTCATAACTCCAGTAGGTATGTGATATTTGCGGAACTTATCCTTGAATTTTTCCCAGGTGACTTCCTCATCAATCGGCCACATGGCTTTTGTATTTTCCCACCATATGGCAGCTGCGCCTTCAAGGTAATGGGTTGCAAATGGGACTTTATCATTTCCTTCAGTACGGGCGATCTCAAGCTTTTTCTCCATGGTGCGCAACCAATCGTCTGCATCCAATGGGTCAACAACCTGACTGAAATTGGGTGGATTGGTCCCCTGAAAAACTGACATCTTTCAGTGATGACCATTCTGATTTCCATTTTGTCCAACTATAGCTTGCACACTTCTCAATATTTCAATCAGATCATTGTTCCTTTTTTCTTCAAACATACGCAGAACTTGCTCGGTGGAGGGAGGATTAGGCGGAGGAGGTGGTGGCTGAACGTACGGCTCGGGAGAATATCCTGCCTGTTGTGCGGAACGACGAACAGGAGTTCCCTCACGAACTTTGCTACTTCCGCCTCACCGCGTCATCCTATTGAGTATTTTTCCCAAGGCAACGAAATCGAGATGAGAGACATCCAAGAATAAAATTAGGGAAAAGCCAGCAACAATTCTCGAAAAAGATAAAAGAGCAAAGAGAATATGGCGATTAAAGTCCCATCATAATTATACATAGACTCATACATGAAAATTTAACAACCTGACTGGTTCCACTACTCTCATACATGAAGCATCATGACTCGTACAACTACATCCGTACACCATCTAGACGACTGCGAATACTCAAAGACATTACTGCTTTGCTGGTGCTGCGGTGCCCTCCCCTGAAGTGGTCTCAGATCCCGCACTGACATGGTTAACGGAAACCTCCGGGTTAAAGGTAACACGACGACGCTGCCTCGAGGGCTCTCCCTCAGGGGCAGGGTGTTGGGGAACGTAGCAGAAATTCAAAATTTTCCTACGTGTCACCAAGATCAATCTAGGAGATGCTAGCAACGAGAGGGGAGGAGTGCATCTACATACCCTTGTAGATCGCGAGCGGAAGCGTTCAAGTGAACGGGGTTGATGGAGTCGTACTCGTCGTGATCCAAATCACCGATGACCGAGCGCCGAACGGACGGCACCTCCGCGTTCAACACACGTACGGTTGGGAAGACATCTCCTCCTTCTTGATCCAGCAAGGGGAGGGAGAGGTTGATGGAGATCCAGAAGCACAACGGCGTGGTGGTGGAAGCAGCGGGGATCTCGGCAGGGCTTCGCCAAGCTCAGCGAGAGGGAGAGGTGTCACGGGAGGGAGAGGGAGGCGCCAGGGTCTTGGGGTGCTGCTCCCATGCGCCTCCCCACTATATATAGGGGTGGAGGGGGCTGGTTTCTTTCCCTCCATGTCCATTGGGGCGTTGGCAAAGGTGGGGGAAAGAAATCCCATCATTTCCCATCCCCACCGATTGTTATCCCCCTTTTTTAGGGATCTTCATCTTATCCCTTCGGGATATGATCTTATTCCTTCTAAGGTGGGATCTTGGTGCGCCTTGACCAGGGGTGTGGGGCCTTGCCCCCACTACCCACGTTCAAGTGGGTCCCCCCATGCAGGTGGGCCCCACTTCGGAACCTTCTAGAACCTTCCCGGTACAATACCGAAAAATCCCGAACATTTTCCTGTGGCCAAAATAGGACTTCCCATATATAAATCTTTACCTCCGGACCATTCCGGAACTCCTCGTGACGTCCGGGATCTAATCCGGGACTTTGAACAACTTTCGGTTAATTGCATAGTAATATCTCTACAACTCTAGCGTCACCGAACCTAAAGTGTGTAGACCCTACGGGTTCGGGAGACATGCAGACATGACCGAGACGACTCTCCGGTCAATAACGAACAGCGGGATCTGGATACCCATGTTGGCTCCCACATGTTCCATGATGATCTCATCGGATGAACCACGATGTCGAGGATTCAATCAATCCCGTATACAATTCCCTTTGTCAATCGGTACGTTACTTGCCCGAGATTCGATCGTCAGTATCCCAATACCTTGTTCAATCTCGTTACCGGCAAGTCACTTTACTCGTACCGTAACGCATGATCCCGTGGCTAACTCCTTAGTCACATTGAGCTCATTATGATGATGCATTGCCGAGTGGGCCCAGAGATACCTCTCCGTCATACGGAGTGACAAATCCCAGTCTCGATTCGTGCCAACCCAACAGACACTTTCGGAGATACCTGTAGTCCACCTTTATAGCCACCCAGTTACGTTGTGACGTTTGGTACACCCAAAGCATTCCTACTGTATCCGGGAGTTTCACAATCTCATGGTCTAAGGAAATGATACTTGACATTAGAAAAGCTCTAGCAAACGAACTACACGATCTTGTGCTATGCTTAGGATTGGGTCTTGTCCATCACATCATTCTCCTAATGATGTGATCCCGTTATCAATGACATCCAATGTCCATGGTCAGGAAACCATAACCATCTATTGATCAACGAGCTAGTCAACTAGAGGCTTACTAGGGACATGTTGTGGCCTATGTATTCACACATGTATTACGGTTTCCAGTTAGTACAATTATAGCATGAACAATAGACATTTATCATGAACAAGGAAATGCAATAATAACCATTTTATTATTGCCTCTAGGGCATATTTCCAACAGTCTCCCACTTGCACTAGAGTCAATAATCTAGTTCACATCACCACGTGATTAACACTCAAAGTTTACTAGAGTCAATAATCTAGTCCACATCACCATGTGATTAACACTCAATGAGTTCTAGGGTTTGATCATGTTATGCTTACGAGAGAGGTTTTAGTCAACGGGTCTGCAACATTCAGATCCGTGTGTGCTTTACAAATCTCTATGTCATCTTGTAGATGTAGCTACCACGCGCTACTTGGAGCTATTCCAAATAACTGCTCTACTATACGAATCCGGTTTACTACTCAGAGTCATCCGGATTAGTGTCAAAGTTTGCATCGACGTAACCCTTTACGACGAACTCTTTTACCACCTCCATAATCGAGAAAATTCCTTAGTCCACTAGATACTAAGGATAAGTTCGACCGCTGTGATGTGATCCATTCCCGGATCACTATTGTACCCCTTGACTAACTCATGGCAAGGCACACTTCAGGTGCGGTACACAGCATAGCATACTGTAGAGCCTACGTCTAAAGCATAGGGGACGACCTTCGTCCTTTCTCTCTCTTTTGCCGTGGTCAGGTCTTGAGGCTTACTCAATACTCACACCTTGTAACACAAAGAACCCCTTCTTTGCTGATCTATTTTGAACTCCTTCAAAATCTTGTCACGGTATGCATTCATTTGAAAGTACTATTAAGCATTTTGATCTATCCTTATAGATCTTGATGCTCAATGTTCAAGTAGATTAATCCAGGTTTTCCATTGAAAAACACTTTTCAAATAACCCTGGATGCTTTCCAGAAATTCTACATCATTTCTGATCAACAATATGTTAACAACATATACTCATCAAAAATTCTATAGTGCTCCCACTCACTTCTTTGGAAATACAAGTTTCTCATGAACTTTGTATAAACCCAAAATCTTTGATCATCTCATCAAAGCATTCATTCCAACTCCGAGATGCTTACTCCAATCCTTAGAAGGATTGCTAGAGCTTTGCATACTTGTTAGCATCTTTCAGGATTGACAAAACCTTCTGGTTGTATCACATACAACCTTTCCTCAAGAAAATCGTCGAGGAAACAATGTTTTGACATCCTATCTGCAAGATTTCATAAATAATGCAGTAACTGCTAATATAATTCTAATAGACTCTTAGTATCGCTACGAGTGAGAAAGTCTCATCGCAGTCAACTCCTTGAACTTGCCGGAAAACATCTTAACGACAAGTCAAGCTTTCTTAATGGTGACACTTACCATCATTGTCTGTCTTCCCTTTAAAATCCATCTGTACCCAACAGCCTTACGACCATCAAGTAGTTCTTTCAAAGTCTATACTTTGTTTTCATACATGGATCCTCTCGGATTTTATGGCCTCGAGCCATTTGTCGGAATCCGGGCCCACCATCGCTTCTCCATAGCTCGTAGGTTCATTGTTGTCTAGCGACATGACTTCCAAGACAGGATTACGTACCACTCTGAAGTAGTACGCATCCTTGTCGTCCTATGAGGTTTGGTAGTGACTTGATCTGAAGTTTCATGATCACTATCATAAGCTTCCACTTCAATTGGTGTAGGTGCCACAGGAACAACTTCCTGTGCCCTGCTACACATCAGTTGAAGTGACGGTTCAATGACCTCATCAAGTCTCCACCATCCTCCCACTCAATTCTTTTTAGAGAAACTTTTCCTCGAGAAAGGACCCATTTCTAGAAACAATCACTTTTGCTTCCAGATCTGAAATAGGAGGTATACCCAACTGTTTTGGGTATTCTATGAAGATGCATTTATCCGCTTTGGGTTCGAGCTTATCAGCCTGAAACTTTTTTCACATAAGCGTCGCAGCCCCAAACTTTTAAGAAACGACAGCTTAGGTTTCTCTAAACCATAGTTCATACGGTGTCATCTCAACGGAATTGTGTGGTGCCCTATTTAAAGTGAATGCGGTTGTCTCTAATGCCTAACCCATAAACGATAGTGTAATTCGATAAGAGACATCATGGTATGCACCATATCGAATAGGGTGCAATTATGATGTTCAGACACACCATCACAATATGGTGTTCTAGGCGGTATTAGTCGTGAAACAATTTCCACAATTTATTAATTGTGTGCCAAACTCATAACTCAGATATTCATCTCTATGATCATATCACAGACATTTTATCCTCTTGTCACGACGATCTTCAACTTCACTCTGAAATTACTTGAACCTTTCAATGATTCAGACTTGTGTTTCATCAAGTAAATATTCTCAGCATCTACTCAAATCATCTGTACAGTAAGAACATAACGATATCCACTGCGTGCGTCAGCACTCATTGGACTGCACACATCAAATGTATTACTTCCAACAAGTTGCTCTCTTGTTCCATCTTACTGAAAACGAGGCCTTTCAGTCATCTTGCCCACGTGGTATGATTTGCATGTCTCAAGTGATTCAAAATCAAGTGAGTCCAAATGATCCATCTGTATGGACTTTCTTCATGCATATATACTAATAGACATGGTTCGCATGTCTCAATCTTTTCAAAAATGAGTGAGTCCAAAGATCCATCAACATGGAGCTTCTTCATGCGTTTTATACCAATATGACTCAAGTGGCAGTGCCACAAGTATGTGGTACTATCATTACTATCTTATATCTTTTGGCATGAACATGTGTATCACTACGACCGAGATTCAATAAACCATTTATTTTAGGTGCAAGACCATTGAAGGTATTATTCAAATAGACAGAGTAACCATTATTCTCCTTTAATGAATAACCGTATTGCGATAAAGATAATCCAATCATGTCTATGCTCAACGCAAACACCAAATAATTATTATTCAGGTTTAACCCCAATCTCGATGGTAGAGGGAGCATGCGATGCTTGATCACATCAACCTTGGAAACACTTCCAACACATATCGTCATCTCACCTTTAGCTAGTCTCCGTTTATTCCGCAGCTTTTATTTTGAGTTACTAACACTTATCAACCGAACCGGTATCTAATACCCTGGTGCTACTAGGAGTACTAGTAAAGTACACATTAAAATAATGTATATCCAATATACTTCTGTCGACCTTGCCAGCCTTCTCATCTACGAAGTATCTAGGGTAGTTCTGCTTCAGTGACCGTTCCCCTCATTTCAGAAGCACTTAGTCTCGGGTTTGGGTTCAACCTTGGGTTTCTTCACTAGAGCAGCAACTGATTTGCCGTTTCATGAAGTATCCCTTCTTGCCCTTGCCCTTCTAGAAACTAGTGGTTTTACTAACCATCAACAATTGATGCTCCTTCTTGATTTCTACTTTCGTGGTGTCAAACATCGCGAGTTGCTCAAGGATCATCATGTCTATCCCTGATATGTTATAGTTCATCACGAAGCTCTAATAGCTTGGTGGCAGTGACTATGGAGAACCATCACTATCTCATCTGGAAGATTAAATCCCACTCGATTCAAGTGATTGTAGTACTCAGACAATCTGAGCACATGCTCAACGATTGAGCTTTTCTCCCTTAGTTTGCAGGCTTAAGAAACTTGTCAGAGGTCTCATACCTCTTGATGTGGGCACTAGTCTGAAATCCAAATTTCAGTCTTTGGAACATCTCATATGTTCCGCGACGTTTCAAAACCGTCTTTGGTGCCACAATTTTAAACCGTTAGCATCACACACTGAACTATCACGTAGTCATCAAAACGTGTATGTCAGATGTTTCGCAACATCTACAGACGACGCTCGAGGTTCAGCACACCGAGCGGTGCATTAAGGACATAAGCCTTCTATGCAGCAATGAGGACAATCCTCAGTGTACGGACCCAGTCCGCATAATTGCTACTATCAACTTTCAACTAAATTTTCTCTAGGAACATATCTTAGTAGAACTAAAGCGTAAGCTACGACATTATTTGCAAAGACCTTTTGACTATGTTGATGATAATTAAGTTCATCTGATTATTTAATGAACTCCCACTTAGATAGACATCCCTCTAGTCATCTAAGTGATACATGATCCGAATCGACTAGACCGTGTCCGATCATCACGTGAGACGGACTAGTCATCCTCGGTGAACATCTCCATGTTGATCGTATCTGCTATACGACTCATGTTCGACCCTTCGGTCTCTTGTGTTTCGAGGCCATGTCTGTACATGCTAGGCTCGTCAAGTCAACCTAAGTGTTTTGCTTGTGTTCCGAGGCCATGTCTGTACATGCTAGGCTCGTCAACACCCGTTGTATGCGAGCGTTAGAATCTATCACACCCGATCATCATGTGGTGCTTCGAAACAATGAACCTTCGCAACGGTGCACAGTTAGGGGGAACACATCTCTTGAAATTTTAGTGAGGGATCATCTTATTTATGCTACCGTCATCCTAAGCAAATAAGATGTAAACATGACAGACATCACATGCAAATCATAAACTGACATGATATGGCCAATATCATCTTGCGCCTTTTGATCTCCATCTTCGAGGCGCGTCATGATCACCTTCGTCACCGGCATGACACCATGATCTCCATCATCGTGTCTTCATGAAGTTGTCTCGCCAACTATTACTTCTACTACTATGGCTAATGGTTAGCAATAAAGTAAAGTAATTACATGGCGTTTTTCATTGACACGCAGGTCATACAATAAATTAAGACAACTCCTATGGCTCCTGCCGGTTGTCATACTCATCGAAATGCAAGTCGTGATTCCTATTACAAGAACATGATCAATCTCATACATCACATATATAATTCATCACATCCTTTTGGCCATATCACATCACATAGCATACCCCGCAAAAACAAGTTAGACATCCTCTAATTGTAGTTGCATTTTTTACGTGGTTGCTATGGGTTTCTAGCAAGAACGTTTCTTACCTACGCAAAAGCCACAACGGTGATATGCCAATTGCTATTTACCCTTCGTAAGGACCCTCTTTATCGAATCCGATCTGACTAAAGTCGGAGAGACAGACACCCGCTAGCCACCTTATGCATCAAGTGCATGTCAATCGGTGGAACCTGTCTCACGTAAGAGTACGTGTAAGGTCGGTCCGGGCCGCTTCATCCCACAATGCTGCCGAATCAAGATAAGACTAGTAACGGTAAGCAAATTGAACAAATCATCGCCCACAACTAATTTGTGTTCTACTCGTGCATAGTATCTACGCATAGACCTGGCTCATGATGCCACTGTTGGGGAACGTAGCAGAAATTCAAAATTTTTCTACGTGTCGCCAAGATCAATCTAGGAGATGCTAGCAACGAGAGGGGAGGAGTGCATCTACATACCCTTGTAGATCGCGAGCGGAAGCGTTCAAGTGAACGGGGTTGATGGAGTCATACTCGTCGTGATCCAAATCACCGATGACCGAGCGCCGAACGGACGGCACCTCCGCGTTCAACACACGTACGGTTGGGAAGAAGTCTCCTCCTTCTTGATCCAGCAAGGGGAGGGAGAGGTTGATGGAGATCCAGCAGCACGACGGCATGGTGGTGGAAGCAGCGGGGATCTCGGCAGGGCTTCGCCAAGCTCAGCGACAGGGAGAGGTGTCACGGGAGGGAGAGGGAGGCGCGAGGGGCTTGGGGTGCTGCTCCCATGCGCCTCCCCACTATATATAGGGGTGGAGGGGGCTGGTTTCTTGCCCTCCAAGTCCATTGGGGCGTGGGCAAAGGTGGGGGAAAGAAATCCCATCATGTCCCTTCCCCACCGATTGTTATCCCCCTTTTTAGGGATCTTGATCTTATCCCTTCGGGATATGATCTTATTCCTTCTAAGGTGGGATCTTGGTGCGCCTTGACCAGGGGTGTGGGGCCTTGCCCCAACTACCCATGTTAATGTGGGTCCCCGCATGCAGGTGGGCCCCACTTCAGAACCTTCTAGAACCTTCCCGGTACAACACCGAAAAATCCCGAACATCTTCCGGTGGCCAAAATAGGACTTCCCATATATAAATCTTTACCTCCGGACCATTCCGGAACTCCTCGTGACGTCCGGGAGCTCATCCGGGACTCCGAACAACTTTCTATTAACCGCATACTAATATCTCTACAATTCCAGCGTCACCAAACCTTAAGTGTGTAGACCCTACGGGTTCGGGAGACATGCAGACATGACCGAGACGACTCTCCGGTCAATAACCAACAGCGGGATCTGGATACCCATGTTGGCTCCCACATGTTCCACGATGATCTTATCGGATGAACCACGATGTCGAGGATTCAATCAATCCCGTATACAATTCCCTTTGTCAATCGGTACGTTACTTGCCCGGGATTCGATCGTCGGTATCCCAATACCTTGTTCAATCTCGTTACCGGCAAGTCACTTTACTCGTACCGTAACGCATGATCCCGTGGCTAACTCCTTAGTCACATTGAGCTCATTATGATGATGAATTACCGAATGGGCCCAGAGATACCTCTCCGTCATACGGAGTGACAAATCCCAGTCTCGATTCGTGCCAACCCAACAGACACTTTCGGAGATACCTGTAGTCCACCTTTATAGCCACCCAGTTACGTTGTGACGTTTGGTACACCCAAAGCATTCCTACGGTATCCGGGAGTTGCACAATCTCATCGTCTAAGGAAATGATACTTGACATTAGAAAAGCTCTAGCAAACGAACTACACTATCTTGTGCTATGCTTAGGATTGGGTCTTGTCCATCACATCATTCTCCTAATGATGTGATCCCGTTATCAATGACATCCAATGTCCATGGTCAGGAAACCATAACCACCTATTGATCAACGAGCTAGTCAACTAGAGGCTTACTAGGGACATGTTGTGGTCTATGTATTCACACATGTATTACGGTTTGCAGTTAATACAATTATAGCATGAACAATAGACATTTATCATGAACAAGGAAATGCAATAATAACCATTTTTATTATTGCCTCTAGGGCATATTTCCAACACAGGGGTAGGATGAAGCATCAGGGCTGCAGGAGTAGCAAGAAGTGAGACCCACCTGGCAGGAGTACTGAGAGGGTTCATGGCCGGAACGCCTGTGCTACTCGGGGAGTAACCGGAGAAATAGGGGAGCTAGAGCTAACTAGGACATAAGGGGTAAATCCCAGTGAGGATGGGGTAGTGGTGGATCTAGTAGTGACCAAGGTAGCGGCTAAAGCAGTACGGGCACGAGTCAGCTCTCGAGCCAGCTCATGGATCATCAGATAGCTAGCAGTGATATAGCGAGCAAGATGGCTAGCAACACTATCAGACTCCGGGTTAACGAGAGGAAAACGGACACGGCCGTTGTCGTGCAGAGATGGGTAGTAATAGAATCCTGGGTGATGCTGCATTTGAACCTCGGTATAACGAAGCTCGACAAGGACCTCAAATGCGGCAAACTGGACAGCCTGAGAAGCGGTGGAGGCGTAACAGCTCCGAGAAGTGCGAGTGTAAGAGCCGGAATCGGAACTGGTGCGCAGAGTAACCACTGCGTGATACTCATACACTGAGTCTGCTAGACGCTCCCGGTACACACGGTAGACTGGTTCCTCTCCGTGAGGGTACAACCGACGCAACACGTTGCGGAGAAGGTGCGGTGACGTGTACGGCGTCAACTGCAACTGGCACGGATACGGCACCGGAGCCATCTACACTCACAACCATTAACAGGTTAGCATAAAAATAATAATCAAATGACTACAATGCAACAACCAGCTATAACTGCTACCGACACTCACATTTACTCGTGTCTAGCGTCCAGTTAACACGTCGTAGTCTAGCGTATCCTTCAGTCAGCGTGGCTCTGATACCAACCGTTGTGGCACCCCGGCTCAGAGCGACCGGTTTACCCTGCTTTGCCAGCCCAGAGATCATGTCTTCTAGCAACACACAACATATTGGTACCGAAAACAACCGCTTTATTGATGCTAGCAGAACAGAGTTCATATTACAACAGTGGTCGAGGCCAAGCGGCACACTCGGTGCGGCGGAAAAATATGTACATTATTTAGTGAACATAAAGGGACCTCGACTAGAACAACTACGTGGCAGCGGAATAACGTCGTAGCGGAAGCTCCATATCACAGGGACACTGATGTGGACACGATCTAGACTCGAACAGTGCTCCTTGCCAACGAGACTTTCCTGAAATCTGGCATGACACGCCAGGTCAGTACATTGAATGTACTTGCAAGCTCACAACAAGCATAATCATAATGACAAACAATATCATGATATTTAACCAATTATTAATAATGCAACATTATATGTTAACATGCTGTGATCAAGCCCGAACGTCCCTCAGGACAGCTTACCAACTGTGATCATCTCTGGACCACAAACACACCACCATAGTGGTCTTTCTCATGAACAACTCGTGATCCTTACGGCGATCACAACCACGACCATCATTTGGTCCCAAATACCTCGATGGCCTTTCTGCCATCCATTGACAATGCAAAGTTCATAGCTTAGTGTCCAATTTTTATTAAACGTTGAATCATGGTGGGACCTAGTACGAGGTGTCCGTGACCGTGGACTTGGCTATCGATAGATTATACACTCTACAGAGGTAGCACACTGTACCCACACCACGGAACCCATGGCCTCGCATTCCCATTCGGGTGGACCAACGGCATTCCGACAAAACCCCTCCATTGCCACAGCACTCTCCCGGCCACTCCGACCCAAATCCCCAACGGGCTGGTCCTGGGTGGCCCCGTGTCTACCAAAGACACCCCGACCACCGTCGTGGTCAAAACACTCCCACTCGGGGACTCGGTACCATAATCTCATCAACGAGCACAAAAGATTATGTGTGCTTACGGGGCCAGGGCAAACAGGACATAATCTTCCCTAGATGGAGGCACCGACCAGAGGCCGTGTCAATGGACCGAATCAAGGCCTTCCCACAAGGAAAATGTGGTTGCACTGGAAAGAAACTCGATTCAGCGGCACCATGACCCAGTCAACGGTATATTCTAGTCAAGTTATATTCAGGATTAACTTTTAACTAAAAATGACCGGTGTCATAGCATGCCATGAAATGCAAAACAACACATGCATCACATATTGATAAAAATGACCGATGTCATCCATATGCACACCAAGAATAAACGTCAACAACTCATTTACTCTACTTGCTCAAAATTACTCACAACTTAACCAAAATATTTTGCAACAAGTTTTATTAATTTCCTACGCAAGAAAGTAACTCCGATAAATTTTTCATATGCTTGACCAAAAGATATCATTATCAACAACTCTTAATTTCATTATCACTAAGTTGGGTTCAAACATTCTGTAAGACAAGTAATATGATTAACAAGTATTTAACAGAATATTTTCTAAATTTTTATCAATTTAAGAATGCAAACACAAAGCTTTAAATAATTACTAACATGCATAACAAAATTATTTCTAACATCACCTCAAATAAATTTTAACTTGCTTTACCCACTTAAACTAGTTTCAACTATTCTGTAAATCAAGCATAACAACTGACCAATACTTAACAGAATACAAATAATTAAATAATTATTTAAATGCATGGGTTAATCATTTCATTTAAGTGAGAAATTCACAAATATTGAAATGGCATCATAAAAATGTTGCTGTGGCTTGCCTTAGTGCAGATGAGGTTCACAAGCCTCCTCGTGATCCTCAAGACAAGCCTCACCTTCTGAAAATAATTTTAAACACAAAAAGAGAATATCAAGAATACTTCTGAAATTCACCAGAAATTCTAAACAGCTCAGAAAAATGTCATCTTTGGTGAGCTGTTAGATTTCCTTTCAAAGAACACAATGCAAAAAGAATCATCTTATTTGGACTTATAGTTAAAAAGTTAAAATTGTTTGAAGCTCTCTGGAATATAAATGAATTTGAATAAAAAGAAATAGCTGGGGGGGTGAGGTCGAAGGCGTAAGGCCCAGGGGCGCCACCACTCGTACCGCTTCGAGTGTGTACTGAGTGGCTGACTACCGGGCCCTGCTAGTCAGGTGGGGGAAGAGGGAGAGAGAAACAGAGAGGGCCGCGGCTTCGCCGGAGCTCTCGCCGGCGACGAGGGCTCCTTGGCCCAAACGAGATGGAGGGATTGAGAGAGGGGACGATGGCGCACCTGCCCGTACCCGTAGCGTGGCTAGGGGTGGTCGGTCGGTGTCGGAAACTAGCTGGCAAGCGGAGGCAGAACGTGGAGGTCGCCGGAGTTGAGGAAGACGGCGAGCAAAGGTCACTCCAGAGGCTCCAAGCGGGCAAGATGGCCTCACCGGAGAGAGGCGGAGGCCTTGGAGGGGTCGCCCAGGCCTGGGAGGGGCTGGAGCTACCGCGGCGACCAGAGGGGCTCGCCGGCGAGCTCGAGCTCAGGGACGGTGGCCTGAGGCCTGCCCGGCCGAGCTACGGCTTCCTACTCGATCGTGGGGTGTGTGTGAGTGCTGGATGGTGCTCGAGGAGGCTAGGGGTGGCTCTATTTATAGGCGAGCGGCGAGGGTGCTTCGGGCTCCGCCGGTGGACACCTGTCCACGGCGCCCGGCGACGAGCGGCGTTAGTGAGAGGGGGAGAAGGCGACGGAGGTCACGCGGCCACTGTGGGCGAGCGGAGATGAGCACACGATCAAGGGGATGGCGACGAGCACAGTGCGCTCCGCACTGTTGGGCTGGCCGGACCTTGCCCGTGCTCGCTGCGGCGAGCTCCGGCAGCGGCGATTGCCAGGGAGGAGTTAAGGACGTCGAGACGATGATGGTGGCGGGGTTTGGCATGGTTGGGCAGGCGGGGGAAGCGAGCACGCTCGAACAGAGCGCTCGGCGTCACCCAGAGCGCGTCGACACGTATGCCTGGCATCATGGACACGCGTGGTCACCACGCGAACTCTCTCCTCAGGCCAGCCTTCGTCCAAAAATCATGTCTGGCATGTTGTTCATGGTAGTTTTGAAGTTTACCATGGTTTGGTTTGGATCCAGGTGCAGTAGTGAAGATTTTACAAGCCAGGTAAGTTTCTGGTCAGTAACTTTGTGATGTTACTGTGCTCAAATGGCTGGGAGTTTGGGGCTGTGCTTTGGAGGCTAGTTATAAGTTACTAAGGTAAAGATGCACAAGAAAGTTCAGGTCAAATGGAGCAAGTAAAATGGTAGTTGCTGTAGAAACCACCATTTCTGTCCAGAACAGAAAAGATTTTCTGTAGCAAAAATATTCCAAAAAGTGATGAAATATTTTTGCTCAGGGAGGTGCCCTAGGGTCCCTAGAATATTTGTGAATTATCTTAGAATTTTCTGAGCCATAAAAATTAGGGTTGCCTTGAAGCAAATAGATCTGGCTTAGGGTTTTTGAGAGAAAATGAATATTTTTCATTTAAGAAAAATATTCCAAAGGTTATTTTGTGGTGGATCAGAAGTGAAGTGATGGTTTGGGAGAGAAGTGAACACTTGGGTGAAAGCCAAGGATGCCCAAGTGTTTAAGTCCAAATGAAAAGATTCAGAAACTCCAAGTTTCAAAAACTTTCAAATGAAATTTCAAGCAAATAAGAAAGGGCAAAAACCAGGCTGTCACAAGTGTGATATAGGTTACATGTCACATTCTTTTCTAGCTTGTACTACTAATTTGTTGAAATGGCACTTATGACGAGACTGTTTTAACTTGGTAGAGTGATATTCGTTGCATCTTTCATATGGTGTCTTGCTTTCATTGCCTCTAATTTGTTGAAATGCCTTCTCCTTAGTTTACACATCATAGGCTGTGAATATGCAATGCTGTGAATATGCAATGGCACTAATCACGAGAGACCTCTAACATGGTAGTGTGATGTTGTTTGCATCTTGCATATGATTTATTTCTTGTACTGCTTCACATTTTTTTAAACGCCATTTATGATGAGACACTGTTAACTTGGCAGAGCGATAGTTGTAGCATCTTTTATATGGTGTCTACCTTCCATTGCATTGATTCTAATTTGGTGAAATGTCTTCTTCTTAGTTCACACATCATAGTTCTGGTTATCTCTTCCGTCATGTTTTTCATACATATTACATCCTCCTATCATGTGGTTGTCTAACATCAAAGTTCAGTTCGTCTGCATCACACATCAATTTGTTCTGAAGAACTAAATTGTTATTCGTTTTTCTTGTCGGCTTGACTTAACATGGCACAGAGAAGGAGGAAGAAACACAGAATGGCAGGGAATGAGAAGAGGATGAATCCTGCAGATTCTGCTGGTACTGATGGTGCAATAGAAGGTCAAAGTCCAACGGAAAATTGTACAAAACGGCATCCCATGCTACACGAGTTGCAAAAAAAGCCAAACAGAAACAAATAGCTACCACCAAACAAGCAGAGACAGCCCTAGTTCTTGCAACACCTACCACAGTACTACTAGCTGCACGACTTACTCGTGCGTGAACTGAGCTACCAGCACATTCCCAAGCTCCCTTGCCACCTGACACTACTTCCCAAGCACTCTTAACACAAGACGAGTTGGCAATATCAGATGAACCTTGTGAGCTTCAACAGCAAGAACGTAGTTGCTGGAGTCAAGTTACACTTGCATGCTTCTTTATATGTAGTCTCACAGTTTGATGTACACTAACACTTCCTATGTTCGTTGTTGGACTAGAACCTAGGCGCAAGAGGAAACAAACATCAGGGATAATGCTCGATAGGTTAACTAAATCTAGAGGAGGAAGAATGGAGATCTGTTTTGAGGCAGGTTTAAAAAGGCCATGTGATGCTACAGAGTCAGCCAAGTTAGTATCAGAGGCAGCGGTTGTCGTTAGGTGTCATGTACGTATCCTCCCAACATGTATTCAGTACAGGAATGACAAAGACGAAACCCAGTTCAACACCTTCCTCGACCATTTATCTATAAGTATGGTTATGTATGGAAACTAGTAATATCGTCTTGCTCTGTCCCATACTTTCTAGGTTGCTGATAATGAGACTCCTATAATTTTCAACAGATGAGGTTCAAGTTGGATAGCCAAGATGATGCAACCAGACAAGCTTGCACCCATGTTTTCAAGTCTGCTCTGCGACAGAATCGGTATAACTTGAGGAAAACTCACTTTGAAGGCAAGGCTAACAGCGAACTTTCCCGAACATCTCCAGTGGAAAATATATCAGATGAAGACTGGAGGGGCCTTGTTAAACACTGGTCTGATCCGAATTATCAGGTACATTATATATATGTGATCAGATCACATGTTGAAGTCCTATTTATGCATGTGCCACACAAATCTATCTTCTTGTAGGTGAACTATTCAAAGAACAAGGCCAACCGTACGAAAGTGAAATTCCAACAGACGACAGGATCTCGTAGCTATATTGCACACTGCGAGGCTCTTGTAATTAGCTGTTGTTTCACTCTTTTCGCTGAACCATATTATCAGATCTATATTGACTTGTTCGAAATGCAGAGGAAAGCCCGCAAGGACCAAAAAGTACCTGAACCAAATGTTGTTGAAATCTTCAAGGACTGTCACACCAGCACGAAGAAGGGCATGACTACACCAGTCAAAGCCGTTGTTGTAAGTCCTTAATCCTCATGCCTTTTAACTACTACTTACTCTGAGTTGTGCCTTGAACTACATGGTTTGCAGCCAATGTCTATTACTCTTTTCAATTTTATACACAATTGTCTTAGCGTATCATTGCACCTTACAAGGTTTAAATGAGAGGAGTGATGTTCCTTTGATCTTGACCCGTAATCTAGTTCCGTGCTGGACCTGCCCACACAACGTTACAATTGCCTGTTTGTCTGTTCTCAGTTGTTTTGTGATATGAATGATGTCATACTATGCTTACCGTATTATAAACTTCGTCTCTTTATCCTTAGCCCTCAATACAATGTGAAGAAATAGACAATACATTAGCGATGTTACATGGTCATATGTTTGGAACCTGGTTTTATTATGTACTTTGCAATAAAATACAACTAATATTTTACATGGGTTCACCGGAATAAGTTCTGTATATAGACCAAAGCTATTTTGTTTGGTTTTGCTGCCTCCTTAATATCTTCTGTTCTGGTACTACTAATGTAAAACCTCAACTTTTCAGCAAGCTATGGAAAAAATGGTGGAACCGCCACCTTTTGAAGGTGGCGAGGCAACTATAACCGCAATGTCAGCTCTTGCTGCAGTGGGTCAGTACCTGTCCACTAACAGTGCCAAAAGCATGTTCCTGCGTAATACTGGGTTGGTTGTTAAGGCAATATCGTCCAAACTACCTCATGATCAAGATATGCAAGCTCAAAGCAATGTTGTATCTGCGCTCCAGACAAAAGTCCATTCCCTAACAGAGACCCTTTGTGAAACAAGGAGAAACATTGCTCAATGTCGTCAAGATATGCATGGTTTTGAAACCAGACTATCAGACATTTGCTATGTTGTTCAGGAGCCTAGGGGAAATGAAGGCGAGGGTTATGGTGCTCCATCGGACAATACATCATGAAAACGTAACAGTCAGGTCAAATGAACTGAGCTTCTGAACTTCTGGTGGTGCATTTATCTGCTAGACTGTTAAGTTTTATGCCAACCTTCCTTTTGTTATATAGTTGTAATTTGTTTTGGTGCGATACAAAATTTATTCTTAACATGCAGCCACCGGCTGAAGAAAACAGCAAGCCATTTTTGTATAGTGTAGGGTGTTCCCTATATTTGCACCGGTGGTGATCTTTGATGCCGAGTGGATGTAATATGTGCAATCGCCATAATAGCCTAGCGTTAGTTCGGCCTTATTTATTTCCTAGTCTTCTTTTTCCCTGGGTTGCTAGTGGCCCCAACTACCATGGGCCATATACGGGCCGTAAGATCCATGGGTCTCCTACGGGCCGTCGATAAATGGGCGTGTAATCGGTGGGCCTCGGGCCGTTGGATAAATGGGTCTACATGGGCCGTAATCGGGCGTAATTGGTATCGGCCCAGCACGGTAACAGGCCGTTAATAGGCTGTGGGACAGCAAAGGCTTAATTCTGTCACAGGCATAATGGGTCGTTAATGGGCCAGAATATAGGACGGGCTGGAAATGGCGCAACGGGTTAACAGGCCAGAAACGGGCCGACTCTTTCCATGGGCCGAATTTGGCCCATTAGGGTAACAGGCCAGTAACGGGCCGACTCTTGCCATGGGCCGAATTTGGCCCATCAGGGGAACAGGCCAGTAACGGGCCGACTCTTGCCATGGGCCGAATTTGGCCCATTAGGCGAACAGGCTAGTAACGGGCTGAAGTAATTGAGGGCCGAAAAGGAGCCCTAGAACGTATGGGCCGTCAATAGGCCGAAACCTGACACGGGCTGGAAACGGCCCACGTAAATCACGTGCCATTAACGGGTATAAAGAAGATTACTATTCATTATGGGCTAGAGTCACCGTGGGCCTGTAAAGGACCAAAAGATACGAAGGCCTCATATGGGCCGAAAGACGTCGTGGGCCATACATGGGCTGAAAGTGAAATGGGCTGGTGTTATATTCGACGGCCCACATGACGTTGTTGGGCTGATTTCCTTTAGGGCCTAACGGGCCGTAAAATGGGCTATTTACAAAGAGACCGTTAACATGCTTTTTATGGGCCAGCCCGTTAACTTTTGACCAAGTCAAACGGGCCAGCTTTGTAAGCTAAATGGGCCAGTGGTGGGCCGTGGCACGTGTCGGCATATCATAGGCACCTATCTGACACACTGACGAGCTGACACGTGTTTCGTCCGGCCAATAAGAATTTTCACGTGGGAATTTCCCATTGGTCGGGGCTATTAACGGGTTATCGGATCCAAAACCCGCCCTGATAGCTTAACGGCATTCCGTTACAGTGGATGCCACGTGTCAGTCACCCTTGATGAAAGCACTTATGTGACGCGCGATTTATCGTCATGGAAGTGGACACTTCCGTGATGATAATTTTGGTAATGTCATGGAACACTTCTACGACAGCATAGGTATGACTATCTTGATTCTGTCCTAAAATCATCATGGATGTACATGCATGACAAAAAACGCGACCTACTGTGACAAACACATATCATCACGGAAATGTATTTTCTTTGTAGTGGTGGGGGAAGACCGGCGTTGCCTTGGGGGCGATCGTCACGAGGCCTGTCGCGCCACTCGTGGCGCGGGCCACGGTCATCCCAGCATCCGCCTCCACGTCGTCCTCCGCGGCCGTCGCCCCGGTCGCTGCGCTCGGGGCGTCGACTGAAACGTCCTTCGCGAATGGCTCTGAGCTCTTGACAGTCAATGGTGTTGTTGGTGTTTAGGTTGTGGAAGGCGCAGAACGGTCGGCCATTCTTTGATGACTCGGGCTGATCTCTGCCCTGCTTGGTGTCGGGCTCCGCTGCTAGCACTGCTGCATCCTTGCGCTTCACGTCCTTGGCCTTCTTCTCCTCTGTGCCCGCGGCTGGCAGCTCGAGGAGGGAGAGGCGCCCCTCCTTAGCTCTTGCGCACTTGGTCGCCAGGTTGCACAGCTCCTGAGATGTGCACAGCTCCTCATGGATAGCAAGCTCTTCCTTCATCTTGAGGTCACGGACGCCGTGTGAGAACGCAAAGATGATGGCCTCATCCGTGACCTTGGGGATCTTGAGGCGAGTGTTGTTGAAGCGCTGGATGTACTTCTGCAGGGTCTCTTCTGGTTGTTGCTCGATGCGGCGCAGGTCACCCGCGGCCGACAGGCGATCGTGAGTGCCCTAGAAGTTGGCGACGAAGCGGTCACGCATCTCGTCCCAGGAGGAGATCGAGCCGTGCTGTAGGTTCAGGATCCAGGAGCGGGCTCCATCCTTGAGAGCCATGGGAACCAGTTCGCCATGACTTTCTCATCGCCGTTGGCCGCTTCGATGCTCAGCTGGTAGAGCTTCAGGAACTCCGCGGGGTCGGCGGTGCCGTCGTCGCGAGGAGGCAGATTCGGCTTGAACTTGCCTGGCCAGGCGACGCTACGCAGCTCGGGGGTGAAGGTGCGGCAACCGGCCATGGTTGCTGGGGCCCGCTTCGGAGGTGGAGCTTGGTCTTGATGAGGTCCGCGCGGCGACGCAGCAGGCGGCGCGTGGTCTTGGTGAGGCGGCACGGGGAGCGCAGGTGCAGCTTCTCACGGCCGAGGGATTTCTTGGCAGCTTCTCTCTTCGCGCGCGGGCACCGGGCGTGGTGGATCACGCCGCGGGGCTGCGCACCTTGGTGCCAAGGCACCGTCTTGGGGCAGAGGTGGTGGATGCGCGCCATGAGCCTCGTCGCCCATGGCTGGAGGAGGGTGAGGTAGAGAGAATGACACTACGGTTAGTATACATCATTTACTCTTTCTGAGTATATAGCGAGCCATTGCATACCTCGCTGGTCTTCCAGCTGCTTCCTTGCCTGGCCGAGCTCTTTTTCGGCCCGCTCCAGTTTCTGCTTTAGTCCGGCGACTTCGGCAGTGTGAGAAGTCACGGCCAGCAGTGACGCCTGCTTATTCACATTAGACACAGTTTGGTTAGTTTCCTGCGAAATTTAATTGATCCTCTGTCCGGCTATTCTTTCCGAACACCAGACAGTGTCTCTGGGGCTACGGTCTATGTGGAGATTTTCTCGACCCAAGAGTTGAGTCGCATGGGAGCGGCGGAGTTAAATTCGGCAGCCGCAGCCCAGTTTGTGCCGCGGGGTTTTGTGATGTAGAACCATTGTTTCTGCCATTCCTTGACAGTCTCCACGAAAGTGCATTTCGGCCAGGAGACATTGGTCAGCTTACTGACCATGGCTCCTCCGCACTCCGCGTGCTGGCCGTCCACCACCTTCGGCTTTACGTTGAAGACTTTGAGCCACAGCCCGAAGTGGGGTTGAATGCGGAGGAAGGCCTCACACACGACGATGAACGCCGAGATATTGAGGAAGGAGTTTGGGGATAGATCATGAAAGTATATCCCGTAATAGTACATCAGCCCACGGACGAAAGGGTGGAGTGGAAACCCTAGTCCGCGGAAGAAATGAGGGATGGAAACCCTAGTTCAGCGTGGGCACGACTTGTCCCTGGGCCGACAGACGATGGGCAATTTCCTTCGCCAAGTACCAGGCCGCCTGAAGCTCGGTAATGTCCCTCTCCTTGACGGAGGAGACCATCCACTTGCCTTGGCCTCCGGATCCGGACATGGTTGAGTGCTAGCTTAAGTGGGAAGAAGATGAGAACTTGGGCGCTGGAGCTCAAGAGTGGAAGAGCAGAGGAAGAGAGAAGGCGTGGGAGAAGAAGGGTGAATCCTTATCCCCTTATAAAGGCAGTAAATATCGAACGCCTCCCCACTCGCCCTAAAACTCACCTATTCCCAAGGGTTGTGTAAACGGCACGGTTGGGTTACCCATGCCCGCATTGATGAAAATCCCGCAATAAGGGGACACGATCTCTGCTTTGACAAGACGTTCCAATGGAAACCGCATCTCGAAACGCGGAACGGCGGACAAAAATGGTTCGATATAGTGATCGAACAGATGGGATGTCATCTTGCAAAAAGTTGTGAGCAGATGGGACTCATGGATATTATATTCCCTCTGCGGTTGTGTGTGGTGCGTGTGTTACAGGTCCGGACATGATCAATACGTCCGAAGACTATCTTGGAGTTCAGAAGGAGGAACCCGCCTTGCAATGCCGAAGACAATCTGCGCGCCAAACACCTTGTCATTGAAGCCAGGTTCAGGGGCTACTGAGGGAGTCCTGGACTAAGGGGTCCTCGGGCGTCCAGCCTGTTAGCCATGGGCCGGACTGATGGGCTGTGAAGACACAAAGACCGAAGACTGCACCCGTGTCTAGATGGGACTCTCCTTGGCGTGGAAGGCAAGCTTGATGACCAAATATGGAGATTCCCTTCTTTGTAACCGACCTTGTGTAACCCTAGATCCTCCTGGTGTCTATATAAACTAGAGCACTAAGTCCGGAGGATAGACTCATTATCATAGTCATACAGGCTAGACTTTTAGGGTTTAGCCATTATGATCTCGTGGTAGATCAACTCTTGTAATACTCATATTCATCAAGATCAATCAAGTAGGAAGTAGGGTATTACCTCCATAGAGAGGGCCCGAACCTGGGTAAACATCGTGTCCCCTGTCTCCTATTACCATCGACCTTAGATGCACAGTTCGGGACCCCCTACCCGAGATCCGTCGGTTTTGGCACCGACAGACGTCCTCTTTGCCGGGTCCGCTCACACGACCTTCTCTTCCACCGCAACGGGACTTATCCCCCGA
Organism: Triticum aestivum; assembly: GCF_018294505.1. Lineage (NCBI taxonomy): Eukaryota > Viridiplantae > Streptophyta > Magnoliopsida > Poales > Poaceae > Triticum > Triticum aestivum. The sequence continues at coordinate 212,764,719 of NC_057799.1, forward strand.
TGCACCCGTCTACCATCGCAGATCTGCTTCAACGCCACCGACAGCCATCGCACCCCCGATGCCTACACGGTGCCGCAAGAGAGGTGGTACTTCGTATCTCCTCAACTTTTTGATCTCAACCAGAAAATAGATCGTAACTTGGTTACTGTTCTTTCTTTTCAGCTCTTAGAATTTAGTTCTTAGTTCGAAGCAAACAATGGATGCTAAATAGCATTTCTCTAGTTTGCAGCTTTAAATCTGTCATGGCACAGTCATAATAGGGTTTAATTGATCATGCTTAGGGTTTAATTGATCATGTTGGTTCCGTAGTGGTTTCTTTAATAGAAATCGAAGGGGAAACCCTCTTTTTCTCAAAAAAATGCTAGGGTTTCCTCTTTTATGATCACTATACGATCAGCATACGTGCTTCGTGTCATAATAGCACTGCACCACCCATCAAGCTAAACAAGCTTAGTTGTTCAAATACGAATCTGATATTATTAAAAAAACAAAGTCGTTTAATTGGTCAGCTAAATGTTCCTAATTTAGTTTCGAAAATGCATGTTCGCCGCTCAGGTGTGTATCTCTACAGGGTGCCCACGGTGGGCCGCGGCCACCCTGGGATTTTGGGTCGGCCCAGGCCCCAATTCCCCTCTGTTCTGCTGCGCGCTTCCGATCTCTAGTCGCCCCCAGCCGCCTGCCTCGCCGGTGACTTGCCGTCCCCGGATGGAATAACTCTAGGAGGAGACGCCGGACTAATAGGAGGTCAGGAGCCGCTCGCCCAACAGCGTCACCGCTACCCTGGCGCGCCACCGTGCGTACCTTCCTAGTCCGTTCAGGGCTCAGGAGTGCAGCATCCACTAAGCCAACCCGATTTATCCTGAGACACGTCCTCAACACTCAACAGCCACTCCTCATCACCCATTTTCTAATTGATTCATTACTCATTAGGCAGGTATGTCATTACGGTTTGTTGTGTGCTGTGCTACCTACACTTAATGGTTTAGATGTATTTCAGTAATCTTCAATAGATGTAAAGTTCACAGGGTTTCAAAATTTCGGCCCTAGGAACAGACACTAGTCATCTTGGATTGTTGGTCGTAGTGACATTAACCCAGATTACTACTGCAGGCTAGGTTTGTTGACAATTTTACTTGTCTTTCTTACTCATTCGATATGATATCCAATTATTCACGTGGATTAGTTGCAAACAATAAGTGCTAGACAAACTTATTGATTCAGATTTTGGACGGTCGCTTACTGCAGTTACAATTCTGCATACTTGTCCTAGTAAGCTCACAAGTAAATGATTGATTCACTACATCTATGCTTGCCTTGTCGTATTTGTTGTCAATATTCTTTTAGGGTGGACCACCCTGTTTCAAAATACTGGAACCGTAGACATGAGTGAATAGTATTTCTCTGTGTGATCTCTTCCATCCTGTGTGGGCAACGAACACTGCATTGTATAGAACGAAAGTGTCATTTCCAGCTTTTCTCAATATTCTTTTAGGGTGACCACCCTGTTTCAAAGTACTGGAACTGTAGACATGAGTGAATAGTATTTCTTTGTGTGATCTCTTCCATCATGTGTGGGCAACGAACACTGCATTGTATAGAAAGAAAGTGTCATTTCCATCTTTTACATAGACTACAATCTTTTACATGGAATACAATCTGCCTACTTGCTTTGTGTCGCACTACCAGCACTCCACCCTTGAAGCTAAACATTATGCCACTCATAATTCCTTAGTTTATTTGTTCAAATACGAATTTGATATGATTCTAATGTTCCTACCTCAGTTCTGAAAAGTGTGTATGCCTGTTATAGAGACATAAGAGGTTTGTATTTCTGTGTGGTCTGGTCAGCATGGTTGGGGTGAACTTTGCATATGCAGGGCTTTATAGGGAGACACTCTTCGAGTTGAATCTACAATGCATTCCATAGATAATCTGACTACTTTTTATGTTTTCATGAATCTCAGATTCTGAAGAGCATCATAATGATTATGAGCTTGCGCGCATGAAAAGAATAAAGCAGAACAATGCCATGGCTGTCAAACTTGGCATTAAGGGACTGAAATCAAGTCTGGATGCAATGCAACGAAAACGCTCTCCACCTACATATTCATGCTCAGAATATGATCCTAACAGTGATTCTGAGCTAGAGGGAGACCTAAGTAAATGTAGCTCCCTAGTGGAGGAGTCAGAGGCAGATGCCCTCTCTTATTCACCCATCAAGGTGCTTGCTCTAACTTTCCAAGGTTATATTGGTCGCACATATCTTACAACTGATGCATTGCATTGCCTCTACTTTGTTGCACTGCCATTAGCTTAGTTTACACATTGTGTATGTCAATACGCCCTGCCTATCCATTTTCAGTACATATTCCATCTGTCATCATACCATATTTATCCATTCAAATGTTGTTCTTGTGTATCAGACGTTCAAAAGGAAGAGGGTGATTGCCGATCGCGGAGGAGCACGAGCAAAGTATTTGGAAAAGGTAGTGACACGTGATAAATCAAATAGCCCATTAGGCGTAGTTGCAATATCACCTGACCCGCAAAACACCCCAACTCTAGCAGACTCTAGCCCTACTACACTTGTCATTTCTGATGCCCCAACTCAGCACACCCCAACTGCAGCAAACAGTATGATGATGCCACTTGACATGGCACCAGCTCTACGACGCAAAACCCCCATTCCAGCAAAGAGTACAACAAATCCAGTTGCCACATCCCTTTACGAACCAGAGAGAGCCCCAATTGCAGCAAATAGGACCCATGTTCCATTTCTTCCTAGTTTAGAAGACGAAGCTTATATTGTTGTCAGGAACTTTGTGCGCATCCTTCCTTCATGGAAAGATTATACTACAGACACAGAACAATTTCCAGTCTTCCTCCGCAACTTATGCGTAAGTAATGTACTAATGTTATTCATGTTAATTACTGCATATGTTTCTGCTGACAGAAGACACAAGATTTCATTCTTTTAAATAGGCGAGGACCAAACTGAATTGTTAAGACGAGCAAGGGTTGGTTGCGCTTTTCAAGCACTCATTGATGAAGTATCGTTCCTACCTGAGGAAAGGGCACTTCGATGGCAAGCCTCTAAACGAAATTTCTGTAAAGTCTCTGGTGCTACATTTATCAGACAGTGACTGGAATAATCTTGTTACACATTGGTCTCGTCTGCAGCGTAAGGTACTGTCTATGATATCACATCACAATTTGAACTGCATTTGCCTTAACGTCTCACTTGTACGAAAACTGATAGCAGAAGAACACCCATTCTCAAGGGACCATACAATCTCGCAACTATACTGCACACTGCATTGCTCTTGTGAGTACCTGTTGCCCTGTATGACCAGACTTACTTTCATAACTGTTTGATTATGTAGCATCACTGCACACATGTTAGCCTCGTTACCGTCAATTTGGTGGACATTATAAAATCCGTATGGACTCTTACATAAATTTAGAATCAACCCAATGCTTTTGAAGAGGTTTAGCTCTGCAGTCCTCTTGTAAGGACTGAACATCGTCTATCACTGTACTTACATTAACAGCTACTCCCTGCGTCCCATAATATAAGAAAGTTTTGTACAGTACACCAGTGCTTAAAACACTCTTGTATAATGGGAAGAGGGATTGGTTCATTATGTAGCATTCTGCATCTTATCTCCCTTGCCCAACATCTACTAAAAATAACAGATCTATATTTAATCTTACCAAAAAGTTGAATACACACACAATGCCAGTGCAGAAGTGTAGCCCATTGCTCTTGTCAGTACATTTTGTGTTGTAACGCTTGTACTTCCAGGGATTGGTAGTTGATTATGTAGCAACAATCTGCATCTTATCTTCATTATCCTCTATCCCTTCCAGTATTATCATATCTATAATCACTTTCTACAAAATGTAGAGTACAGACAATGCTTATGAAGAAGATTCTATGCTGAAATTCTTGAGTTATCCTTCCCTTAATATGGAGAAGGGCATTATAAAGCCGGTGTTAACTATTAATGTAAGTCGGTCCTTCTAAAGCCTTTATCCTCAACTGCTGTTTAATTTGCTCATACTCCCTATCGTTTACTTCTGTTTAGTTTGCTGTTTCTATCAAAATGCATGTTCGCAATAACCGTAAGTTCCAAGTTTTACTTGTAAAACCAAATTCCTTATTCATACCATGCACATTACTCAATACTCCCTATATGTATGCTTGTTTTGGTGGATCTATAATCCAGTGTGTGGTGAAGCAGCCCACACTTGCACCTTGTCATCTCCTGTTTTATCTTATTGATGTGGCTGATGATATGAACAACATGCCATGCACATTAACCAAAATAGATACAATGATTGTCTTTGCCCTTCATCTATGCTTTTTATGTTGACATGGTAATCCAGCAGTGTGGTGAAGCTCCCCGCATTATGAACAATGCCAAATTATGCTATTGATATTTTGAACTTACTCTTTATTTTCTAATTTGAAATTGGATGGAATTGACAACACAGTTATCATTTTTGTTTATACACGTGCAAAACTTGTCATCTCTCTGCTTGTTTCAGGGTGATATGCCTGATGGCATGCACAAGTCTGCTGAAGGCTATGAGACAAACCCAACATATATTGCAGCAAAGAAGGCAAAACATCTTGAAGATAGCGAGACAAACCCAAAGTCTTGTCTTGATGTAGTGTTCAAGTTACTTGAGACTAGCAGTCAGACAAGCTCACAGAATTCGCTGTCTGAATCAATTCGACTTCTTCAGTCCTAAGTTCTAGCAGAAAGGCATTCTGCAACTCAACTTCGACTTGAAGTCCTATCTCTAAGAAAGATTGCGGAGAACACCAATGAGAACCTCATTGCTAAACAGCTATACCTGGAAGCTATGACCGACATGCTAGGCCGGTCTCACAACCTTGCTCAGCAGCTTGTGCCGCAGTTCTCGCTCAAGGTTTAGTATTATTTTGTTACGCTGCAATGGTGCCCAGTTTTTGTAATCTGCTTCTTCGTTGCGCTTTAAGATCACTGGTGGCGAACTTCAATGCCCAGTGGATGTAATATATCCTAAATCCTTTATTGTATAGTGTAGGTTTATTATAAGTTACTATGCCGTAATTTCTTTATTGTATAGAGTAGATTTGTTCTTAATTCCTACTAGTTACTGCCATCATTTGCTATCTGAAACAAAAATCTGATGTAGTCGACTGGGCCGAAACATTCACCTCTAACGGGCCTGGTTTTTAGCAGGCCAGAATTGGGCTGGCCTGCATCTTTCTTGGGCCCGAATGGCCATTGGGGCCTTCACACTTTGCGCCAGGCCCACAACTTGCTCCGGCCTATATTCGGCCCAAATTTTAGTTGGGCCTTTTGTGGACCCAGCGCTTAGTTTGGCCCATGTAGCGTTGGGCCATTAACAGGCTGAATATTCTGCTGGCCTGTTACGGCCCCGAAGAAACCATGGGCCTTTAGTAGGCCGAAATGCATGTTGGGCCTCTATTTTCACTAGTCGTCGACGGGCCTTCAGCAGGCTGAAATGTAGACCGGGCCTGTTCTGGCCCAGTTTTATGACGGGCCGTTACTAGACCAAAACATATCTCGGGCCTTAGTTGGCCCACTGATATCATGGGACTTTAACAGGCCGAAGGCTTAGTACAGGCATCAAAGGGCCGAATTATACGACAGGCCTTTAACAGGCCCAAGGTCATGTTGGGCTGAACTGTTGCCACCTTTATCACGGCCTGTTAGTGGGCCGGATGTTGCGTCAGACCATATATGGCCCATGGGCAGCACGGGCCATTCCAAGGCCGAAAGACACACCGGGCTGAAAAGGGCCCATATCTACATCGAGCCTCTAACAGGCCGACAGTCACTGGGCCGTAATTGGGCCCAAATATTCGACGAACAATTAACGGGCCAGATCTGGCTTTGGGCCGTAAATGGGCCTTTATTAAACATGCCGTTATTGGGCTGGCCCACTAGTACCTGAGTAAGTACTACGGGCCTTTGACTGCACCGGCCTTTTTAACCTATATGGGCCTTTGTTGGGCCCTGCCACATGTCGACGTATCATAGGCGCGTCCTGTCCAGTGAATGGATGACATCTGTCCCAACGGTGAGCCAACACATGTTTCCTCCGGCCAATGAGGATTTTACGTGTGGAAAATCCACATTGGTCCGGGCTGTTAGCGGGTTATCGGATTCAAAACCGGACCCGATAGCTTAACGGCGACCCGTTATGGTGGATGCCACGTGTCGGTCACCCTTGACGAAAGCACTTCCATGACGCGGCATTTATCGTCATGGAAGCTGTCAGGACCCCGATTCCAAGTCACACCGATCTAGCCTGTAACACCTCATATCACTTTGCGGCCTCACGCACGGTACTCCCACGGGTGTTGCCTTACCATGGCCCGGGACCGTTTGCGCCTTTTGGCTCACGTATATGACAATGTCGCTAGCATCCATATGACAGAGAACCTGGGCCGACATGGCTAGTCGTGAACCCAAAGCGGCACTAACGTATGGGGACAGGCATACATGAATCAACATCGAACGTGTCGGTCAGCAGCGTGCGAATCCGGGCTGTAGCACTGGGCTAACAGGACTCCGGATGTCACCGCGTGACATTTCCCCGAAGGGACAGACACAGGAACGATATGAAACACATGCCGGCCAGTCAAGTGTCCAGAGCAGTTGTGCTGGGCTAGCAGGACTCCGGTGAACCGGGCTGTAGCGGACTACTATGGCTCAAGGAGGCACTAGACTACATTTCCCCATAAGAGAGGCTGCTAAGGATAGACAACTAGATTGTCGGATCCCACACATACCAAGCATTTCAGTCATACACACAATATGCTCGATATGTGCAAATACAACATGGCATCACCACAAGACTCTACGACTCAGAGTATTTATTCATTAGGCTCCGAAGAGCCAGATATTACACACATGGGTCTCATGACCCAACATTCAGAGCATACAAGTCAAAGCACATGCGGAAGCTTAACATGTCTGAGTACAGACATCTACAAATGAAAAAGGCTGAGAAGCCTGACTATTTACTAGATCCTGCCGAGGGCAGAAGATCGTAGCTGAGGTATCAAGCTAAACGGCGAAGTCCACACGGGACTACTAGCGAGACTGACGTCTCTCTGCAAAACATAAAATAAGCAAACGTGAGTACAAATGTACCCAGCAAGACTTACATCAGAACTATCTACATATGCATCGGTATCAACAAAAGGGGTGGTGGAGTTTAACTGCAGCAAGCCAGCTTTGACTCAGTGGCTAACCTGAACTACGACTGCAAGCAACTCTTTTGAGGTGGCGCACACGAGTCCACATATTCACCATATCAATACACCACTATGGATCCGCTCCCGTCTCCCTACGAGGACGCCATCCATAGCACTCACGCTTATCTTGCGCATTTTAGAATATCCACTTTCACTTGTCTATGAACTGTACAGGCAACCCAGAAGTCCTTTACCGCGGACACGGCTATTCGAATAGATCATATTAACCCTGCAGGGGTGTACTTCATCACACACGCTCTCGCCACTTACCACCATGTACACGTCGTGTACCTCGGCAACCTTCAAGCGGAAGCCTGGCGAGGGAGTCGGCCACGACCTGACTAACCACACAAGTCTCTCGTCCAGGTTTATCGCCTATTCGGGTTCCATCCGCAAGGAGATCCAGCCGGGGTGTCGCTCACGGCCCCAAACAATGTGTACAGGGTTCCAAGCCCACCAAACGGGCGACGCTTGGCATACCCGGCCACGGTGCCTAGTCTGTCCCAAGCCCACCTGTACCGGGTGCCACTTGGTAGACTACTAACACTACCTACAAACACCAGAAACTAGTTGCAACTCCTGGACAGAGATCATGTTGATTAATAAGTCGAGAGGGGCACTTAAGCATTCCAATGTGTGGTAGTAACTATTCATGGATCACAAACACAGAACTCAGTTCCTGAGGACGGCTTCAATGAGACAACCCACCATGTACTCCTACATGGCCTCTCACCGCTACCTTTACCAAATCGTGTTCACACACTTAGCTCTCCCACAGTAGGACATGTTCACAACTTTCCAATTCATTCCCGATGAATCAGACCTGACACAACTCTAAGCAATAGCAGGCACGACAACAAGCATGAATGAGTAGGCACATCAGGGCTCAAACAACTCCTACTCATGCTAGTGGGTTTCATCTATTTACTGTGGCAATGACAGGTCATGCAGAGGATAAGGGGATCAACTACCGCAGCAAGTAACAGATGAATCATTGTTGTCCTAATGCAGTAAAAGAGAGCAGGAGCGAGAGAGTGGGATTGTATCGGAATGAACAAGGGGGTTTTGCTTGCCTGGCACTTCTGAAGATAGTATAGTTCTTCATCGGTGTCATCGAACTCATCGTCGGAACCACATCTATCGAGAGGGGGCAAACACCGGCAAACAAGGAACAACACAATCAATGCAATGCACAATATGATGCATGAATGTGACATGGAAATATGCTGTGAATTGAGCTAATGCAGCTAGCAACAAGTGCAAGGGAGTCCATTTGAACCAAAGGTTCTAATGCAAACTCTAGTTTGAGCATTTAAAATGCCATTTGAATGTTTTCACTTATACAGCAGGTATAAGTTTGTTTTTCATGCATGAAAGTAGCATAAATGGATAGATTGGATTTTTCTGGCAATTTTTCGTATATAAATTATTTGATTTGGAGCTACGGTTGAATTTCTATGAATTTTAGAAGTTTGCACTATTTTCTGGAATTTCCTATATAAGAATAATTCCAGTAATTAAATTACTGCGTCAGCACTACGTCAGGATGACGTCATCAGGTCAACAGCGCGGTCCAGGTCAAACCTGACCTGTGGGGCCCGCACGTCAGTGTAACAGGGCAAGAACAGAGGCTGACCAGTGGGGCCAGGTCAACGTTTGACGTGGCAGGGTCAACTGACATGTGGGGTCGGCTGGTTTAATTTAAACTAAACAGGGAATAAATCCCGGGGTTAATTAGGGCACGAGACCCACTGTCAGTGGCACACGGTTTAGTTAGCGGGGTGATTAGCCCCTAATTAAGAGTGCCATGTCATCATCACCGGATCTACGCCGGCGATGACCAACCCGACGGCGAGAGCTCGCCGGACTCGCGTTAGGGACGGCAGTTCGTCGCGCTGCTCGCACCAAGGAGGGGCTCTCGCTCGTCCGCGTCCAAAGGACCGGACGGGAGGCCGCGGGGTGGCCGGAAATGATGCCGGCGACGACCTCGCGCGGCGGCGCACACACGGGCTCATCGGGGAGGAGGCTACGGAGCACGGGCGAGCAAAACGAAGGAGGGGAAACGGAGTGGAGCTCACAGCGGGGTCGTTGGCGGTCTCATTGGGCTCGGGGAGGCCTCTGCGGCGGCGAATTCGACCACGGGGATCACCGGACATAAACGGTGATGAAGACGACGGGGGTGGCGTTCTGCTGCTCCTGGAGTTGCGTGCGTCGACGAGGAGAGGAAGAGCAGGACGACAGAGCTCGGGGATACGGTGGTTGGACGAGGGGGTCTCGGTAGCCACGGTGGACGGCGACGGTGGTGACGGGCGTGCTCGGTGGGCGTGAGAGAGCGAGCCAGAGGAGGGGATGAGCTTGAGGGAGACTGAGAGAGGGTCGAGGAGGCGGCGTGGTACGCGTGGAGGCGACCAGGCGGCCGAGGGGCACGCAGGCAGGGAGGAGCCGGCGTGGTTCGTCTGCGCACCGGGCACGCAGCTGCTTCTCCTCCTGGCAGGAGGATGAAGACAGGGCTGCCCCTGGTGGGCTGGGCTGGCTTCGGCCAGTAGGCTGCTACAGTGGTGGGCTGTGCAGGAAGATTCTCTGTCCCTCTTTCTTTCTATTTTAGTTTCTGTTTTCCCATTTATTTTAACTCTGTTTTGATTTAGTCTCTGCACTAAATCATTTTATACGCTTCTGGTAAATTTTTGTAGGGACTATTTGGATTATTCCAGAGCCCCTCACATTTACCTAGAATTATTGGACATATATAAAATATATAACATGTATATATATCCAATGCAAATAATTATTGCATTAGCTTCAAATGCCCAAATCAAATATTTATGAGCTCCTAAAAATATTGGTTTGAATTTTAATTATGGCCAATATTTCCATAGAGAAACATGAACATTTTCTTGGACCTATTTGAAGCAATTTTTATCTTGGTCTTTTTCAGAAATGATTTCTGAGGCTTTCACATGTCCCCATTTCAAATTCATTGAAATTTAAACATGATGCACACATGACTAGCTAGCCTAGAGCAAACCAGAACTAGGGATGTAACAACTCACCCCCACTAAACAAGAATCTTGTCCCGAGATTCAAGCGTAGGGTAAGAGGAAGAGGGGACACAAAAGCTAACACAATCTTCTCGATCCAAATGTTCTTCTCGAAGATGTTAATTCATTGCATCATCTTGATCTTGACATCTTTTCTTTCGAGAGCTTCATCCAGCTATGATGACAGAAGAGAGGGAAGCTCTACAGGATTGATCTTCTCGAAGATGGAGCTATACAAGACCAACTCGCGGAATGAGATGTTGAAACATCTCGAGTTGAGACACAAAACACGTCGAGAGGGATGGAAGAACAAATGATGAGGTTTGATTTGGTGGGCAACAATCCCACGCTTAGATAGTATGGTGCATGGGTTCCAAAGCAGCGAGGAGTTAATTGCCATGACTCCATAACGGGGCACCTTAGGAAAGGTGAATGGAGAATTATTCCCTTAAGTGGCAAAAAGAATTACTTTTGATTCAGAGATCATTGAAACTCTTCATACCAGCCTAAGGCAATTTACAAATGATCGTTTTAAAGAATTCAAAAGAATGGCATACTCGGACCAGAATGGATGATCTGGACTACCTTGTTGAAGACAACACAAGGGGTGATTTGCTTATTACCGGAAATGGTCGGAACCCCTGGTGGGACCACTTTTGAAGATGGTCCTTATCAGTAATTACTGGGAAGGGTAATCCAGGGTAGGATGGCACAATGACGGTGCAAGCTGGAAACAAAAACACAAATGCTAGGAATGATTCTGGTAACTGGGGATAACTCAACGAGAGTGATTCCACCGTTGAATGGTACTAGCATAATCGAGGAAACCGAGAGCACAAGGACCCCTGAGGATCAACTTCTAGAATAAGTTGCACTAAATCCTCATGGAGAAGATGGTTAAATAGCTCAATCAAGATACTACAATGATAGATCTTCCGGCTAGGTGTGTCGGCCAGAACATCAACCTTGTCGGGACCTACATCATAATCTTGGAAAAGTTCCAACCGTCATATCTGCCTGAGATTCGGATCTAGTTGGTAACAAGATAATTCAGACAACGTGTCTGGAAAAGGAAAGGTTGCAACACGAATCGACGAGAAGATGTTGCGAGATTCTCGGGAAATTAACTACGATAGCAAGCTCCAAAACATGGGCTGGTTCTGCTACAAGCTGTGAACTCGCTGTCCCAGCCAAGCATGGCCACGTAGTGGTCTTATAATAAAACACTACCGAGTTCAGGTGGGGAACCATCAACGAGGGTATCGAAGCCTTGTGCATGAACTAGTATTCGCACGACAACTCCTTTTCCTTGAACAAATCAATCAGTGGCTTGGTGTGCTAGGAACACATATAGAATGAAGGTTGCAAGTCTCCAGACCATAGAATACTTCGCACATATGCATGACTGACTTGGGATGATTCCAAAAGATGCAAAAACATATGCATGACTGACTTGGGATGATTTGCTTATTACCGGAAATGGTCGGAACCCCTGGTGGGACCACTTTTGAAGATGGTCCTTATCAGTAATTACTGGGAAGGGTAATCCAGGGTAGGATGGCACAATGACGGTGCAAGCTGGAAACAAAAACACAAATGCTAGGAATGATTCTGGTAACTGGGGATAACTCAACGAGAGTGATTCCACCGTTGAATGGTACTAGCATAATCGAGGAAACCGAGAGCACAAGGACCCCTGAGGATCAACTTCTAGAATAAGTTGCACTAAATCCTCATGGAGAAGATGGTTAAATAGCTCAATCAAGATACTACAATGATAGATCTTCCGGCTAGGTGTGTCGGCCAGAACATCAACCTTGTCGGGACCTACATCATAATCTTGGAAAAGTTCCAACCGTCATATCTGCCTGAGATTCGGATCTAGTTGGTAACAAGATAATTCAGACAACGTGTCTGGAAAAGGAAAGGTTGCAACACGAATCGACGAGAAGATGTTGCGAGATTCTCGGGAAATTAACTACGATAGCAAGCTCCAAAACATGGGCTGGTTCTGCTACAAGCTGTGAACTCGCTGTCCCAGCCAAGCATGGCCACGTAGTGGTCTTATAATAAAACACTACCGAGTTCAGGTGGGGAACCATCAACGAGGGTATCGAAGCCTTGTGCATGAACTAGTATTCGCACGACAACTCCTTTTCCTTGAACAAATCAATCAGTGGCTTGGTGTGCTAGGAACACATATAGAATGAAGGTTGCAAGTCTCCAGACCATAGAATACTTCGCACATATGCATGACTGACTTGGGATGATTCCAAAAGAAGCAAAAACATATGCATGACTGACTTGGGATGATTTGCTTATTACCGGAAATGGTCGGAACCCCTGGTGGGACCACTTTTGAAGATGGTCCTTATCAGTAATTACTGGGAAGGGTAATCCAGGGTAGGATGGCACAATGACGGTGCAAGCTGGAAACAAAAACACAAATGCTAGGAATGATTCTGGTAACTGGGGATAACTCAACGAGAGTGATTCCACCGTTGAATGGTACTAGCATAATCGAGGAAACCGAGAGCACAAGGACCCCTGAGGATCAACTTCTAGAATAAGTTGCACTAAATCCTCATGGAGAAGATGGTTAAATAGCTCAATCAAGATACTACAATGATAGATCTTCCGGCTAGGTGTGTCGGCCAGAACATCAACCTTGTCGGGACCTACATCATAATCTTGGAAAAGTTCCAACCGTCATATCTGCCTGAGATTCGGATCTAGTTGGTAACAAGATAATTCAGACAACGTGTCTGGAAAAGGAAAGGTTGCAACACGAATCGACGAGAAGATGTTGCGAGATTCTCGGGAAATTAACTACGATAGCAAGCTCCAAAACATGGGCTGGTTCTGCTACAACCTATGAACTCGCTGTCCCAGCCAAGCATGGCCACGTAGTGGTCTTATAATAAAACACTACCGAGTTCAGGTGGGGAACCATCAACGAGGGTATCGAAGCCTTGTGCATGAACTAGTATTCGCACGGCAACTCCTTTTCCTTGAACAAATCAATCAGTGGCTTGGTGTGCTAGGAACACATATAGAATGAAGGTTGCAAGTCTCCAGACCATAGAATACTTCGCACATATGCATGACTGACTTGGGATGATTCGAAAAGAAGCAAAAACAAGCTTTCTCGAGTTCACGGTGGCAACTTGCATTGATTGCACATAAACCAGAGGAAGTCACTTCTTCCATCAAAACGTATACCTCATGAGCGGAACATGAAGGCAATGCTTACAAAGTTTCCAATACTAGCTGGATGTTCAACACGAATCATGGAGAAGGTAGCAGTGTTGCTGATGGGCTCAACAACAATTCATCCAGGTTTCCATGGAGATGGAATTCCATAATTATGTGAACAAGTGATAGCATTGGTCAGACCCAAAAGATATAATGGTGCATGCTCGAGGGATCAACCACGAGTAAGACAGCATTATGATCATCGTTGGTTCTGATTTGATTGATAATAGCCCATACTCAAATCAAAGTTTGGTTAAGATGATAGGTCCATTAATTGATCACAAGGACCAATCGATGAAGAAATCATCTTTCTACAACAAACACACACACAAGAGATATCCGTTGGAGAGAACTAAGTCAGGCAAGCTTTTATCTTCCAACTCTCCAAGTTGTTTAGCTTAACCAACTAGCTCAAGGTATCCAACACAGATTCTTGGAGAAAGAGTGGTTAATAGGAAAACCATTTGATCACGAGCTCAACATAGCGGTCAGGTGTCAACCTGGTCACACTTCCGAGAAGATATTCGAGAAATCACGAACCACCGATTGCTTACTAAGCTCGAGAACAAACTTGCTTTTCAGGGCAAGACGATGTGATCAAAAAGAGCGAGGAATTGATACAATCCTAACTCATTGACCAAAGAGTGCACCAGGAAAAATGGACTAGGTAACACGATCAATCTCAGGATGACGATTGAATAACCAACACGCTAAGAATGAGATTGTTGTCCATTAACTACCAAGCAACGGGGTTGCTAGGAGTATTGATTTCACGCATCACGATTCACTTGTCGGTATTCCGGTTGTGACAACACAGGACCGAGGAATGAATAATGATGGCGAGAAGTGTCACTGCGTCAAGAATTCATAAGAGGTGGTGCAATTCTCAGGACACTCTTGACATAAGGATGGTAACACCCCAAGGTAGAACAGAACAAAAACTGGATTGGCATTTTGATCTGTGGAATACAACTACTTTGACCCAATCCTAGATATTGTGACACCCCAAAATTTTGGCCTTGTTTTATTTAGTAAAATGTTGCCAGGAAATAAAACTTTTCCATTTTTTGTCAAGTTTTTGCCTTTTGTGATTTTGGATTTTTGCCTCTAGTGGGAAAAACCTTCAAAAGTATTATTGGACTTGAATACTCTCCCTTAAGAAACAATTCCTCATCAGTGGATTTAAATTTCAAGACTTGTCTCCCCAGAGCTTTATTCTTTTAAAATGATTTCTTTTGCATTTGGAGCCTGTTTTGCACTGCAACCTTTTGGCAAATGCATTCAAAATTTCCACCAAAATTTGGGGATGTCATGTGATGGTTCCACATCACTTTTATGCAAAAATACCTTCTGGCCATTGGAGATTTTGAGTTCTACACCAACTTTTCCAATCTGGTCCAGTAGGCACTTTTGCACTACAACCCATTTAAATATTTCTTTAAAAATTCTTCCAAGTGTTTGGAGATGTCAGTGGGTGCATACAATTCATCTTCAAGCAAAAACCCAGTGATGTTCTTTGAAAAATTTGAGTGGATCAACCTCTTTTGCATTCTGGTCCAAATCGGTGATTTGTACTGCAACCTTATTTTTCTTTGCTCTAGTAACCCTGAGCTTTTTCCTACTTATAGCCCTCCCTTCTAAACCCTTAAGTCCAGGAGAGTGGACTCATTAGAGGTTTTCAAGTGCATGCTTTAAACCCTTTTTCTTTCTGTCCAAAACTGGAGTTCTGCAAAACTTACACTAACAAGTTTCTGGTTTTGCCCAAGTGATCTTACCATCATCTCCTATGCCTAAAGAGACACTGATCTGGAGATTTTGGCCACTCCAAGAGTTGCCTAAGGGCACTTGGCATTCTGTCGAACACCTGGTGTGCACAGCCTGTTTTGGCATGAGTTCTTTGTTTGCACTGTGAACTTGTTCCACTGACCCAGCAACCTTGTCCACTGTGCTCCTAGCCACCCCTACCCTTGTTCTGTTCCTTGCCAGCCTCACCCAAGCTCTCTAGAGCGCGCTGGCATTGCGTCAAACACCTGCCGTGCGTGCTCTGGGCGCGCCCAGAGCGCACGTTTTGCACGCGCGCGCACTGAGCCTACACGCCGCTCTGCCGCCCTCGTCGCGTCCCATCTCTGGCCCCTGCTCGGCTGCCGAACCACGCCAGGCACTCGCCCTCTCTCCAGTACCCTCCAAGCTCTCCCTGGCACCCTGCAGCGCCGCCTTGGCAGCACGCCGGCGTCGGCAGCGGATTCCGCCGCGGACGGCGCCGCCCAAACCGCCAGCGCACGCCAGCTGCCCCAGAGCACAGGCCGTGCTTATCCTCCCGCTCGTCGGCACGCTTTCGTCGCTGCCACGATGCCCTGCAACTACAGAAAAGTGGTCGCTGATGATCTTATCCTCGGCCACCGCGGGAGCCAGCCTCGAGCGCCTATTTAAAGGGACCCCGAGCTCAACCGAACACTCAAGCAACCCCAGACCACCCCCATAGCCCTCCCACAGCCAGCAATCGATGGGAAGGAGCTTTCTTCCCCGCCTCCGGCAAGTTCGGTCGCCGTCGCAATCCCGTGCCATGCGTCGCAGCCAAGCCCTCCCCCGCCAATCCAGCGCCACCAAGAACTCACCCGTAGTCATGTGGGGCTGCCTAGCACCTCAGCTTCGGCCGAGGATCACCGGAGCCCAAATGTCACTTCACCACCGTAGCCCCCTCCGCCGCGAAGCTCGCCGCCGGTGACCTCCTCCGTCCCCGCCTGCCTAACGCCCACCGAGAGGACCGCCTCAGTCTGGCCATCCCATCCATGCCCTTAGATGCCCTCGAGGAGCCGCCGTTCGCCGCCGGCGATCGCCGGAGCCCCGCCACCGTTCGGGCATAGAGAAAGGAGGGAGAGGGAGACCAGTCAAACCTGACCAGTGGGCCCTCTGGACCCACTATCAGTGACCCGCGCGGCCGCTCTCTCTGGTTAAGTGGTGGCGCAAATCCCTGCGTACATTTCCTCTGCTACGAAAGCGTATTCCCCTCGAAACATTTTCTTTTCTGGTTTCATTTAAAAAACAGAGATTTGACCAAACTTTGACTGGCTATAACTTTTAAAATAAAACTCCAAATGAGTTGATTCTTTTTCCTACCTCTCTCAAATTTCATCTAGTTTATTTTAAGAATTATTTGAAAAATATTTGTGAAAACGTTTTGTACTGTGTTTGAAATATTTGTTAATTGTGTATTTTGCAAAATAGGATTTTTGGAGAAAAAGGAAAGCTTCCAATAAGTGCATCCTTTGCATAATCGTGAAGGCAAGCATTTCTGAACTCTGGCATAATATTTTGTTTTGGTGTTCTGATACGATCACAACACCTTTTGACTTGGAGTATGTGATAGCTTTTTGTATCGATATAGTCTCGTGCATGAGTACACTTTGGAGTTGTGTTGTGGTCAGCAATGGATACATTAGTGATTTGGATCATCCTCGTGAGCTCCTCATGCGTACCGGTACGAAGCCGGGAAAGTCGTGGTCTTGGGTAGACATGAGCTTGTCCCTAGTCCCTCGTCGAGACGAGTATCTCCGGCATGGCATGGTGAGGCTTGAGGAGTGGTGATTTATTTCATAAAGGGTAATATTGTTGGAGGATACTTGGACCCCCTGAATCGGTTGTAGACCGAGTCTTGATCAATAGCTCCCTTATTTGTTGGTACCACCACTTGTCCCTGCAGGGGATAGGGTATGGTTCAGTAAGTTGTCAACCCCTACCAAAGCACACACCGTACAGAGGGGCCATAGTGGAAGATACCGGAGGACTCCGGTAGGCATGCCACTTGGTCAGGGGGCATGGGTGTTTCCGGTTGGGACCGAGAGGGGGGCACCCCCTTAGAGCGCGCGAATAGAAATTTGATCCCATGCTACGTCGAGGTTGTAGCCTCCCCACTTAGAGTTTTGCTTGGCAGGTGTCGTGGGTGATTCCAGACACCGGTGAGTTAAGCTGGTGTGTGCAGGTCAGGCGTGTTTTCAATTAAAAGACCGTAGACGGAATTAGTCCCGAGGGACTAAGTAAACCCGTTACTCGTGGAAAATGGTACTCCCTCTGCAGAGGAAATATCCTGTTGGATAGTCATGTTCTTGAGTAAAGACCACAGTCCGAGTTGAATCTAGTAACGGTATTCAGATGGAGAACGGTTTGACTAGAACTCAGTGACGGTTTTCGGATGGAGAACGAATTAGCTAGAGCTCAGTAACGGTATTCGGACGGAGGTACGGTTTGACTAGACCATATTATCAGTTTTCGGATGGAGAAACGACTGAACTTAATATTGTTTAAGATTATGGCACATATAGATTGTGATCTTTATTATTTTGGACTAACCATTTACATTATGTATTTTTTTTTGAGTATCCCTGGGATGGTTCTACCTCCTGGATATTCACTGTGATTATTCCCTTATAAGCCCTTTTTGTGGTGTCGCTCAGACGCGCGACTGCGGCAATATTATTCTTGCAGTTTCCTCTCGAGGAGTCATTCAGACCCTCGTTTGGCACCAGTATTATTATTCTTGCAGTTTCCTCTCGAGGAGTCATTCAGACCCTCGTTTGGCACCAGTATTACTATTCTTGCAGTTTCCTCTCGAGGAGTCATTCAGACCCTCGCTTGGCACCCAGTACTTTATATTCGTTTATTTTCACCCACATGTGTGCACCATGGTTTTTCATATATTTCGTGACAGACTTTTGATCACATAATAATCCGGAGCATGTTTGATATATTATACCCATGTCCTTAATGTTTGCGAGTACATTCAAACGTACTCACTGGCTTGTCCCTGGCTATTGTCTTGGCCAGATTCCTTGCTTGGAGATAAGCATCGCAGTGACAACCTCGGAACCTATGCGTTGACTTTTGCAGCCTCGCGAAGATAGGAGTTATCCTGGTCAGCTGTTTCTTGTGGGAAATGGAGTCCCATAGACGCAAATGTATCCAACCGCTTCCACCCTCAGCCATTAGAATCCAAATGTTGTACTCCTAGGCCACAATGGTCTTGTACTGCATATTTTTGTACTTGCTTGGAATTCTTGTATCAAGTTGGTACCTCATCAGCTAACAGTAATCCTGGGGCTGGTGAGCACACAGGCCGTTTCTCTGGGAATTTATATCCCAAAAATCCGGTCGTGATAGATTTGGTATTAGAGCCAGGCTGACCATTGGTTAATCCTATCTTAGCCAGGTCAATAAACCTAGGTTAACCAAACCACCAGATCTTAGCCTAACCCTGGTCAAGCTTCCCGCGTAAGATAGCTCCATAGTGACCCGACGCCTTTCGGTGGACGGTGCCCAACCTATCAGCCTAGCCGTCGATCACGCGCCAGTGACCGACAGCCAACCAGTCTCTATCGCAAGCGTGCGGAGGAAGACTTCGTCCCCTTTCCCTATAAAAAGGGCACGCTAGCCACAGCACAGCACAGCCTCTTTCCCCAAACCCAGCCACGATGCCTGGTCCCATTGTTCACAATGAGACCACAGTGACCAACCTTGGAGGTTTTGTGACCGTGCTCGCAAACCTCACCCGCCGTGCCTATGCGTTAGAAGAGCCTCCTGAGTATGTTGTGTACCAGGGACCCATGTACGGTGAGAGCCGTCAGTACTGGGCCACCGTGCACATCTACGGTAGGGGTCTGTCGCCAGAACGCCCCTACAGGTTCACTGGAAGGACAACTTCCTTTGAGCCACAAGCCATCCAACTGGCAGCCCGCGAAGCTATAGTTCAACTCCGGCACCTGTCGCCCAGAGTTAACTGTCGCTCATTCTACTACTACCCCAGTCGTGACGGGTATGGTAGGCCGCCCCAGGTTGCCAACGGAGACCACGAGACAGACCCTGCGCTGTTACATCTGGTGCGCTATGTAAGCGCACTAGAGCAACTGTTCGATCAAGTCACCCTCGATCTGATCGCAGCTCGTGGAGAGCTGGTTCGCCGAGCCCCGGCGAGAAGAGACGCGGAGCCCGACACCGACAACCCAGTGGTGCTGTTCGGACACCCGATCGACCCCTTGAGGTCTGCGCCAGCCATCAACAAGAGTGCTTTGGTGACCCCAGAAGCGCTTCGTCGCCTTTTGGGAACCCATTCCAACGGGATTGTGGCCAACAACCCCCGCGATGGTCGTCACCATTTCCCCGACTCTGCAGCCCCTCAGCCTCAGCCGGCAGATCCCGACGGTGAGAACCGTGGAGAAGCATTGGCGTCCACAAGGCCAGCCCACTTAGACATTAACGTAGTAGACTAAGTCGCTCGAGTTGTATCGAGCCTTAGTTTTCCTACGCTTTGTAATGATGTGGTCTTGTATCGCTTTTATTGCATGCTGTCTGTTTGAGCGCTCTTATTTTTGGAGTAGTAGCTATGCATGGGTACGTTAGCGTACAGTTGCTTTTTAAATTTCGGGCGCAGCTACCAAGACCAACCCCGACGGCGCACACAGTAATGCGTCACATTTATGTGATATATATATCTGTGGCTTTGACCCGGGAACAGGATCGACAGCCAGTTACCCTTCACCCCAGTAGATAACCCAGCCCCGGTGCTATATAAAGGCCACTCCGTGACCTTGCCGAGCACCCCTCATCTCTGTGCGCAGCACTCACAGCCATGTCGACCCCCAGTATTTAACTGAGAACCCCAGACGCAACCCCGGGTAGCTTTGTCAAATTATTGTGGGACTTTACCTGCAGTACTATGAGTGCCACCCATCCACCCTAGTACGAGTTGCTCAAATCAAGGATCACCCCTTCCACCTCGAAGTATTGGGCAGTGGTGCACATCCCTCCCGCCTACCCAAACCAAGACCCAACGGAAGTCTCCTTCGTGGGGAAATCCATGCCGACTCCGCATATGGCTATAGAAGCTGCTGCGTACGAGGCGCTCACTCGTCTTCGATTCGCAGTGCCCTATGCCAGCGAGCGAGGATACTATTATTTTTTGAGTCGTGCAGCACCCGGACAAGTTGCATCTTTTCCCGGTGGGCGCGTTGAGAGAGATCCAGTACTGGCCAACCTTGCCCAGTACGTTATTGCCCAGGAGCGTTTAACTCAGCGAGTAATGGGTTATCTCCAGAGCCTCGCTGATTTAAATCCTCGGATCGCCATTGGCAGACCACTGAGGCCTGACCAAGAAGGGCGCATTCATCGACTAGTCAACCCGCTTCCCCCGATAGAAGAGGAGTGTGCCCCAGTGCCAGAGGCATTTTCTCAGGACCCTGTCTTTTTACCGTTTTCTTTGTAAACGCCTCTGATGTATTTATTGTCCCAGTACTTGTATTTATGTGTTGCAGCATGTTCGTAAAATCTTTGTGCAACGGATCCGATTTTCTTTAGTTCCTGTTTTGTGAGCAGTTTTACTGCTGTTAGTTCGGTTTTAATTATTTCTTCTCTCGCAACATGTTTTCCGAGGAGATTTCTTTCCCCGAGTCACTGCCGCGTATATATTTTCACGACATGGATTTTTTTTATTCGCGCAGCATCGTAACAGCAAACTCTCAGCCGCCACCACTCGACCTCGAGCACTAATTGCAAATCCTTGAGCTCATTTTTGCACCTATCTAACCACACTCGAGGACACCACTGTCTCAGTGAGGGAGATTTGTGAAGTGACCATTCGGGCACGAGTTGCCCCAGCACCCCGGCAGCAGTTAGCGCTCGACGCCGCGCCTAATCCACGTGATCGCCGCCACCGCGAAGAGCCAACACTCGAGCGGCAGCATCACGACGATCATCCAGGATCATCGCGCACAGGAGCACGGAGAACCCCAGCAGCACCGCCAAGCCTCCACACACCAGGACCACATACTAGTCCGGCATTGCCTCCGCCATTAGAGCCTCGGCTCGAGCTCCTGCTAGCCGCAATGAAGGAGAAGGAAGGAGGAGTAGGAGCAAGGCCGGGTGTGAGGAAGAAGAGAGGAGCACCGCGATCGTTTTATAGCCCGAGATCGGTGTACGGTGAGCGAGGTCCACCAGCGCCACTCGTCGCTCGACCGCCGGTGTTCGGAGGCGAGTCCGCGAGCAGTGCCGACAGCGCCCTGGCCCGCGAGGTGAGTGCACGCTGCACCGGCAGCAAGCACGCCACGCACTACCACGGTACGGTCTCGATGCCCTACGAGCTAGGCATCGCCGGTGGAGGAAGCGCGGGAGAACGCGCGAGAGAGAAGAGAGAGCCAGAGGTAGGAGAAGAGGCCGACAGTGGGCCCTGGGTCCACCTGTCAGCCAAAGAGAGCACTGTGCTCTCGGGTGCGACCAGCGTATTTTAGTAATTTAGAATTTATTCTAAATTACTGTATCCGCGTAGAAATATCTCGTTTTCCCTAACCGTGGATTTTTCCACACTACGCCAGTGTACCACACTGTGGTTTTACACCACTTATTGCCCCATCACTGTAGTTGTTTTGTTTTTGTGCAATTGAAGGATTTCTTTGATAAAAACAAATTTATTCTTGTTCAAAACAACTTTTAACAAATCTCGAGGACGAGATTTTTTCTTAAGGTGGGAAGTGTTGTGACACGCCAAAATTTTGGCCTTGTTTTATTTAGTAAAATGTTGCCAGGAAATAAAACTTTTCCATTTTTTGTCAAGTTTTACCTTTTGTGATTTTGGATTTTTGCCTCTAGTGGGAAAAACCTTCAAAAGTATTATTGGACTTGAATACTCTCCCTTAAGAAACAATTCCTCATCAGTGGATTTAAATTTCAAGACTTGTCTCCCCAGAGCTTTATTCTTTTAAAATGATTTCTTTTGCATTTGGAGCCTGTTTTGCACTGCAACCTTTTGGCAAATGCATTCAAAATTTCCACCAAAATTTGGGGATGTCATGTGATGGTTCCACATCACTTTTATGCAAAAATACCTTCTGGCCATTGGAGATTTTGAGTTCTACACCAACTTTTCCAATCTGGTCCAGTAGGCACTTTTGCACTACAACCCATTTAAATATTTCTTTAAAAATTCTTCCAAGTGTTTGGAGATGTCAGTGGGTGCATACAATTCATCTTCAAGCAAAAACCCAGTGATGTTCTTTGAAAAATTTGAGTGGATCAACCTCTTTTGCATTCTGGTCCAAATTGGTGATTTGTACTGCAACCTTATTTTTCTTTGCTCTAGCAACCCTGAGCTTTTTCCTACTTATAGCCCTCCCTTCTAAACCCTTAAGTCCAGGAGAGTGGACTCATTAGAGGTCTTCTAGTGCATGCTTTAAACCCTTTTAATTTCTGTCCAAAACTGGAGTTTTGCAAAACTTGCACTAACAAGTTTCTGGTTTTGCCCAAGTGATCTTACCATCATCTCCTACACCTAAAGAGACACTGATCTGGAGATTTTGGCCACTCAAGAGTTGCCTAAGTGCACTTGGCATTCTGTCGAACACCTGGTGTGCACAACCTGTTTTGGCATGAGTTCTTTGTTTGCACTGTGAACTTGTTCCACTGAACCAGCAACCTTGTCCACTGAGCTCCTAGCCACCCCTACCCTTGTTCTGTTCCTTGCCAGCCTCACCCAAGCTCTCTAGAGCACGCTGGCATTGCGTCGAACACCTGCCGTGCATGCTCTGGGCGCGCCCAGAGCGCACGTTTTGCACGCGCGCGCACTGAGCCGACACGCCGCTCTGCCGCCCTCGTCGCGTCCCATCTCTGGCCCCTGCTCGGCTGCCGAACCACGCCAGGCACTCGCCCTCTCTCCAGTACCCTCCAAGCTCTCCCTGGCACCCTGCAGCGCCGCCTTGGCAGCACGCCGGCGTTGGCAGCGGATTCCGCCGCGGACGGCGCCGCCCAAACCGCCAGCGCACGCCAGCTGCCCCAGAGCACAGGCCGTGCTTATCCTCCCGCTCGTCGGCACGCTTTCGTCGCCGCCACGATGCCCTGCAACTACAGAAAAGTGGTCGCTGATGATCTTATCCTCGGCCACCACGGGAGCCAGCCTCGAGCGCCTATTTAAAGGGACCCCGAGCTCAACCGAACACTCAAGCAACCCCAGACCACCCCCATAGCCCTCCCACAGCCAGCAATCGATGGGAAGGAGCTTTCTTCCCCGCCTCCGGCAAGTTCGGTCGCCGTCGCAATCCCGTGCCATGCGTCGCAGCCAAGCCCTCCCCCGCCAATCCAGCGCCACCAAGAACTCACCCGTAGTCATGTGGGGCTGCCTAGCACCTCAGCTTCGGCCGAGGATCACCGGAGCCCAAATGTCACTTCACCACCGTAGCCCCCTCCGCCGCGAAGCTCGCCGCCGGTGACCTGCTCCGTCCCCGCCTGCCTAACGCCCACCGAGAGGACCGCCTCGGTCTGGCCATCCCATCCATACCCTCAGATGCCCTCGAGGAGCCGCCGTTCGCCGCTGGCGATCGCCGGAGCCCCGCCACCGTTCGGGCACAGAGAAAGGAGGGAGAGGGAGACCAGTCAAACCTGACCAGTGGGCCCTCTGGACCCACTGTCAGTGACCCGCGCGGCCGCTCTCTCTGGTTAAGTGGTGGCGCAAATCCCTGCGTACGTTTCCTCTACTGCGAAAGCGTATTCCCCTCGAAACGTTTTCTTTTCTGGTTTTATTTAAAAAACAAAGATTTGACCAAACTTTGACTGGCTATAACTTTTAAAATAAAACTCCAAATGAGTTGATTCTTTTTCCTAACTCTCTCAAATTTCATCTAGTTTATTTTAAGAATTATTTCAAAAATATTTGAGACAACTTTTTGTACTGTGTTTGAAATATTTGTTAATTGTGTATTTTGCAAAATAGGATTTTTGGAGAAAAAGGAAAGCTTCCAATAAGTGCATCCTTTGCATACCCTTGAAGGCAAGCATTTCTGAACTCTGCCATAATATTTTGTTGTGGTGTTCTGATACGATCACAACACCTTTTGACTTGGAGTATGTGATAGCTTTTTGTATCGATATAGTCTCGTGCATGAGTACACTTTGGAGTTGTGTTGTGGTCAGCAATGGATACATTAGTGATTTGGATCATCCTCGTGAGCTCCTCATGCATATCGGTAGGAAGCCGGGAAAGTCGTGGTCTTGGGTAGACACGAGCTTGTCCCTAGTCCCTCGTCGAGACGAGTATCTCCGGCATGGCATGGTGAGGCTTGAGGAGTGGTGATTTATTTCATAAAGGGTAATATTGTTGGAGGATACTTGGAACCCCTGAGTCGGTTGTAGACCGAGTCTTGATCAATAGCTCCCTTATTTGTTGGTGCCACCACTTGTCCCTGCAGGGGACAGGGTATGGTTCAGTAAGTTGTCAACCCCTACCAAAGCACACACCGTACAGAGGGGCCATAGTGGAAGATACCGGAGGCCTCCGGTAGGCATGCCACTTGGTCAGGGGGCATGGGTGTTTCCGGTTGGGACTGAGAGGGGGGGCACCCCCTTAGAGCACGCGAATAGAAATTTGATCCCATGCTACATCGAGGTTGTAGCCTTCCCACTTAGAGTTTTGCTTGGCAGGTGTCGTGGGTGATTCCAGACACCGGTGAGTTAAGCTGGTGTGTGCAGGTCAGGCGTGTTTTCAATTAAAAGATCATAGACGGAATTAGTCCTGAGGGACTAATCAAACCCGTTACTCGTGGAAAATGGTACTCCCTCTGCAGAGGCAATATCCTGTTGGATATTCATGTTCTTGAGTAAAGACCACAGTCTGAGTTGAATCTAGTAACGGTATTCGGATGGAGAACGGTTTGACTAGAACTCAGTGACGGTTTTCGGATGGAGAACGAATTAGCTAGAGCTCAATAACGGTATTCGGATGGAGGTACGGTTTGACTAGACCATATTATCGGTTTTCGGATGGAGAAACGACTGAACTTAATATTGTTTAAGATTATGGCACATATAGATTGTGATCTTTATTATTTTGGACTAACCATTTACATTATGTATTTTTTTTTGAGTATCCCTGGGATGGTTCTACCTCCTGGATATTCACTGTGATTATTCCCTTATAAGCCCTTTTTGTGGTGTCGCTCAGACGCGCGACTGCGGCAATATTATTCTTGCAGTTTCCTCTCGAGGAGTCATTCAGACCCTCGTTTGGCACCAGTATTATTATTCTTGCAGTTTCCTCTCGAGGAGTCATTCAGACCCTCGTTTGGCACCAGTATTACTATTCTTGCAGTTTCCTCTCGAGGAGTCATTCAGACCCTCGCTTGGCACCCAGTACTTTATATTCGTTTATTTTCACCCACATGTGTGCATCATGGTTTTTCGTATATTTCGTGATAGGCTTTTGATCACATAATAATTCGGAGCATGTTTGATATATTATACCCGTGTCCTTAATGTTTGCGAGTACATTCAAACGTACTCACTGGCTTGTCCCTGGCTATTGTCTTGGCCGGATTCCTTGCTTGGAGATAAGCATAGCGGTGACAACCTCGGAACCTACGCGTTGACTTTTGCATCCTCGCGAAGATAGGAGTTATCCTGGTCAGCTGTTTCTTGTGGGAAATGGAGTCCCATAGACGCAGATGTATCCAACCGCTTCCGCCCTCAGCCATTAGAATCCAAATGTTGTACTCCTAGGCCACAATGGTCTTGTACTGCATATTTTTGTACTTGCTTGGAATTCTTGTATCAAGTTGGTACCTCATCAGCTAACAGTAATCCTGGGGCTGGTGAGCACACAGGCCGTTTCTCTGGGAATTTATATCCCGAAAATCCGGTCGTGACAGATATGGACGAGGTACCGGAGTTTGTTTCTCCTAGTCATTCCGGAATAGAATGGCTTGACAGACCACAGGAATAATAGGCATCGATGAACACGATCGCACACATACCCTTGACTATCAATTGATAGATGAAGGTCGGAATACAGCTAAAGAGGGACAACCCAAAAGAACATATGATTATCTGAGTTGTGGATGCATGGATTAGTATGTCGAACAAGTTCAACATATTTCTTCCGGATAATCCATGCAGAGGAGGAAGGACTGGCAGAGTCACAATATAAATGGAGTACTCCTCAAGAGCGCCCTGGTTGTGATCTTTTGGTTAAAAGAACTTCTGCCATAATGGTTCATGGTATTGGAACAATGAGATACCACGGACCTCGAAGACTATCACAAAGGTTACTAATATCCTAAAGGAACTAGCAACACTATCAACACGAGGTTAGTAGAGTGAATCTCGGGTCAAGAACCCAAGAAATAGAATGCCTACTAACTAAATTGCATCACGGGATGCTTTCGAGAATAATGGCCAGAATCATCACATTGGGGATGCAAGCATTGCTAGATTACTAAGTGGTCCTCTAAGACACCTAGGGTCATAATAATAGCTCCAACATATATGTCGAGGCAATAGAGTGCCTCAACGCACCGGTAGTGTGCTTAATCTGGCCCAAAGGGTCGCAAAACAGAGGGAAAGGATTTTGCAAATGCATCAGATTGTTTAGAAACCTGGGATGACTCGGACAACATAACGGCTGTAAATGCTCAAAAAGAATTGAGACATCCTGCAAAATGGTGGCATAACCACTCACATCACAATATCAAGGTTCCGAGATCAACTGTCAACACATGGAGGTAGTAGAAACTGAACTGAGGCTTGAATCCATCAATCCTAAGATTCTACGGATTAGTAACACGTGATCCTGATAGAAAGACAAGAATACTAGTTCTTAATCCCCGTAGAAGAGAAGAGGTTGACTCAGATTAGAGCCTTACGTTCCCTTCCACAATCAATTCCCTTATATAACTAAAGCATTTCTAGACTCAACTTCGACCAGTTTGGCTTCGTAACCTACAGGCAGTCAGGCTCTGATACCAAAGCTGTTAGGACCCCGATTCCAAGACACCGATCTAGCCTGTAACACCTCATATCACTTTGCGGCCTCACGCACGGTACTCCCATGGGTGTCGCCTTACCATGGCCCGGGACCGTTTGTGCCTTTTGGCTCACGTATATGACAATGTCGCGAGCATCCATATGACAGAGAACCCGGGCCGACATGGCTAGTCGTGAACCCAAAGCGGCACTAACGTATGGGGACAGGCATACATGAATCAACATCGAACGTGTTGGTCAGCAGCGTGCGAATCCGGGCTATAGCACTGGGCTAAGAGGACTCCGGATGTCACCGCGTGACATTTCCCCGAAGGGACAGACACAGGAACGATATGAAACACATGCCGGCCAGTCAAGTGTCCAGAGTAGTAGTGCTGGGCTAGCAGGACTCCGGTGAACCGGGCTGTAGCGGACTACTATGGCTCAAGGAGGCACTAGACTACATTTCCCCATAAGAGAGGCTGCTAAGGATAGACAACTAGATTGTCGGATCCCACACATACCAAGCATTTCAGTCATACACATAATATGCTCGATATGTGCAAATACAATATGGCATCACAACAAGACTCTACGACTCAGAGTATTTATTCATTAGGCTCCGAAGAGCCAGATATTACAAACATGGGTCTCATGACCCAACATTCAGAGCATACAAGTCAAAGCACATGCGGAAGCTTAACATGTCTGAGTACAGACATCTACAAATGAAAAAGGCTGAGAAGCCTGACTATTTACTACATCCTGCCGAGGGCACAAGATCGTAGCTGAGGTATCAAGCTAAACGGCGAAGTCCACACGGGACTACTAGCGAGACTGACGTCTCTCTGCAAAACATAAAATAAGCAAACGTGAGTACAAATGTACCCAGCAAGACTTACATCAGAACTATCTACATATGCATCGGTATCAACAAAAGGGGTGGTGGAGTTTAACTGCAGCAAGCCAGCTTTGACTCAGTGGCTAACCTGAACTACGACTGCAAGCAACTCTTTTGAGGTGGCGCACACGAGTCCACATATTCACCATATTAATACACCACTATGGATCCGCTCCCGTCTCCCTACGAGGACGCCATCCATAGCACTCACGCTTATCTTGCGCATTTTAGAGTATCCACTTTCACTTGTCTATGAACTGTACAGGCAACCCAGAAGTCCTTTACCGCGGACACGGCTATTCGAATAGATCATATTAACCCTGCAGGGGTGTACTTCGTCACACACGCTCTCGCCACTTACCACCATGTACACGTCGTGTACCTCGGCAACCTTCAAGCGGAAGCCTGGCGAGGGAATCGGCCACGACCTGACTAACCACACAAGTCTCTCGTCCAGGTTTATCACCTATTCGGGTTCCATCCGCAAGGAGATCCGGCCGGGGTGTCGCTCACGGCCCCAAACGATGTGTACAGGGTTCCAAGCACACCAAACGGGCGACGCTTGGCATACCCGGCCACGGTGCCTAGTCTGTCCCAAGCCCACCTGTACTGGGTGCCACTTGGTAGACTACTAACACTACCTACAAACACCAGAAACTAGTTGCAATTCCTGGACAGAGATCATGTTGATTAATAAGTCGAGAGGGGCACTTAAGCATTCCAATGTGTGGTAGTAACTATTCATGGATCACAAACACAGAACTCAGTTCCTGAGGACGGCTTCAATGAGACAACCCACCATGTACTCCTACATGGCCTCTCACCGCTACCTTTACCAAATCGTGTTCACACACTTAGCTCTCCCACAGTAGGACATGTTCACAACTTTCCAATTCATTCCCGATGAATCAGACCTGACACAACTCTAAGAAATAGCAGGCACGACAACAAGAATGAATGAGTAGGCACATCAGGGCTCAAACAACTCCTACTCATGCTAGTGGGTTTCATCTATTTACTGTGGCAATGACAGGTCATGCAGAGGATAAGGGGTTCAACTACCGCAGCAAGTAACAGATGAATCGTTGTTGTCCTAATGCAGTAAAAGAGAGCAGGAGCGAGAGAGTGGGATTGTATCGGAATGAACAAGGGGGTTTTGCTTGCCTGGCACTTCTGAAGATAGTATAGTTCTTCATCGGTGTCATCGAACTCATCGTCGGAACCACATCTATCGAGAGGGGGCAAACACCGGCAAACAAGGAACAACACAATCAATGCAATGCACAATATGATGCATGAATGTGACATGGCAATATGCTGTGAATTGAGCTAATGCAGCTAGCAACAAGTGCAACAGAGTCCATTTGAACCAAAGGTTCAAATGCAAACTCTAGTTTGAGCATTTAAAATGCCATTTGAATGTTTTCACTTATACAGCAGGTATAAGTTTGTTTTTCATGCATGAAATTAGGATAAATGGACAGATTGGATTTTTCTGATAATTTTTCATATATAAATTTTTTGATTTGGAGCTACGGTTGAATTTCTATGAATTTTAGTAGTTTGCACTATTTTCTGGAATTTCCTGTATAAGAATAATTCCAGTAATTAAATTACTGCGTCAGCACTACGTCAGGATGACGTCATCAGGTCAACAGCGCGGTCCAGGTCAAACCTGACCTATGGGGCCCGCACGTCAGTGTAACAGGGCAAGAACAGAGGCTGACCAGTGGGTCCAGGTCAACGTTTGACGTGGCAGGGTCAACTGACATGTGGGGTCGGCTGGTTTAATTTAAACTAAACAGGGAATAAATCCCGGGGTTAATTAGTGCACGAGGCCCACTGTCAGTGGCACACGGTTTAGTTAGCGGGGTGATTAGCCCCTAATTAAGAGTGCCATGTCATCATCACCGGATCTACGCCGGCGATGACCAACTCGACGGTGAGAGCTCGCCGGACTCGCGTTAGGGACAGCAGTTCATCGCGCTGCTGGCACCAAGGAGGGGCTCTCGCTCGTCCGCATCCAAAGGACCGGACGGGAGGCTGCGGGGTGGCCGGAAACGATGCCGGCGATGACCTCGCGCGGCGGCGCACACACGGGCTCATCGGGGAGGAGGCTACGGAGCACGGGCGAGCAAAACGAAGGAGGGGAAACGGAGTGGAGCTCACAGCGGGGTCGTTGGCGGTCTCATTGGGCTCGGGGAGGCCTCTGCGGCGGCGAATTCGACCACGGGGATCACCGGACATAAACGGTGATGAAGACGACGGGGGTGGCGTTCTGCTGCTCCTGGAGTTGCGTGCGTCGACGAGGAGAGGAAGAGCAGGACGACAGAGCTCGGGGATACGGTGGTTGGACGAGGGGTTCTCGGTAGCCACGGTGGACGGCGACGGTGGTGACTGGCGTGCTCGGTGGGCGTGAGAGAGCGAGCCAGAGGAGGGGATGAGCTTGAGGGAGAGTGAGAGAGGGTCGAGGAGGCGGCGTGGTACGCGTGGAGGCGACCAGGCGGTCGAGGGGCACGCAGGCAGGGAGGAGCCGGCGTGGTTCGTCTGCGCACCGGGCACGCAGCTGCTTCTCCTCCTGGCAGGAGGATGAAGACAGTGCTGCCCCTGGTGGGCTGGGCTGGCTTCGGCCAGTTGGCTGCTACAGTGGTGGGCTGTGCAGGAAGATTCTCTGTCCCTCTTTCTTTCTATTTTAGTTTCTGTTTTCCCATTTATTTTAACTCTGTTTTGATTTAGTCTCTGCACTAAATCATTTTATACGCTTCTGGTAAATTTTTGTAGGGACTATTTGGATTATTCCAGAGCCCCTCACATTTACCTAGAATTATTGGACATATATAAAATATATAACATGTATATATATCATTTGCAAATAATTATTGCATTAGCTTCAAATGCCCAAATCAAATATTTATGAGCTCCTAAAAATATTGGTTTGAATTTTAATTCTGGCCAATATATCCATAGAGAAACATGAACATTTTCTTGGACCTATTTGAAGCAATTTTTATCTTGGTCTTTTTCAGAAATGATTTCTGAGGCTTTCCCATGTCCCCATTTCAAATTCATTAAAATTTAAACATGATGCACACATGACTAGCTAGTCTAGAGCAAACGAGAACTAGGGATGTAACAGAAGTGGACACTTCCGTGATGATAATTTTGGTAATGTCATGGAACACTTCTACGACAGTACAAGTATGACTATCTTGATTCTGTCATAAAATCGTCATGGATGTACATGCATGACAAAAAAGGTGACCTACTATGACAAACACGTATCATCACGGAAGTGTATTTTTTTGTAGTGAGCGCTGCTGAACAACCAGATGATACAGCTGACGGAGCTGCGTAGGATGTCCAGTTTGGCCATGAAGGACATCATAGTCCGGCTATGGCCAGCCGGACTCATTCCTAGCAGCTACTTCAGCCTGGTCAAGCAGCTCGGCGATGCCCTGCCCCGAGTTGAAGCTGTGAAGCGCTCGGCGTGTATAGAGGGTGCACGGATGGCCTTTGCCCGTGTCAAGATGCACTAGGCAAAGATGAAGGTTGTCGTCGTGGCAGTTGAGGGCCCACCCGAAGGCAAGGACCACCACAAGCCGGAGGGATATTTTGAAGATCTCCTAGAGGGTCAATGCTCGAAGGATAGCATGTTTGAGTGAATGTATCCGAACTGCCCAGACTTCGTGATATGAACCAAAGCTTTGCAATATATTTGTGCCTTTATCTGAAATTACTTTCCTCCTATGCAGCCGTTTTTATTGCTGAAAGTTTACCAGTCATCGGCTTCAGCCCTCACGTAGATACTATGAGGGTGTTCAGAATAGCACATGACCACACTTGACCCAACGTCTTGGTCTGCCAAGGAGGTGTCTATGCAGCGAACCAGGCAATCAGACTATGCGGCTTTATCACTCTCACTTAGCCATATGAGTTTGATAATGGGACTATGAGCTAGCCCCTGGTGCGTGTGCGGCTATCCGAACTTGGATGTTGTAGGTGCGTGACTGGGTGGAGGTCAGTCCTTCATACAATACGAAAAAAATCGCAATAGATTTCATAAGTCATCGAACCGCTGGCCAGATCGATCAGAAAGGATAACTTTGAGGTGGTTTCGTACCCTACAATAATCTCTTCGTTTGTTCTCTGCTATTAGTGGCTTTGGAGTGACTCTTTGTTGCATGTTGAGGGATAGTTATATGATCCAATTATGTTATTATTGTTGAGAGAACTTGCACTAGTTAAAGTATGAACCCTAGGCCTTGTTTCCTAGCATTGCAATACCGTTTAGGCTCACTTTTATCATTAGTTAGCTTGCTGTTTTTATATTTTCAGATTACAAAAACCTATATCTACCATTCATATTGCACTTGTATCACCATCTCTTCGCCGAACTTAGTGCACCTATACAATTTACCATTGTATTGGGTGTGTTGGGGACACAAGAGACTCTTTGATATTTGGTTGCAGGGTTGCTTGAGGGAGACCATCTTCATCCTATGCCTCCCACGGATTGATAAACCTTAGGTCATCCACATGAGGGAAATTTGCTACTGTCCTACAAACCTCTGCACTTGGAGGCCCAACAACGTCTACAAGTAAAAGGTTGCGTAGTAGACATCAAGCTCTTTTCTGGCGCCGTTGCCGGGGAGGCTAGGTAAGCGGCACTCACACCCCGTCAACTAAGCTCTTTTCTGGCACCGTTGCCGGGGAGGTGAGTGCTTGAAGGTATATCTTTAGATCTTGCAATCGAATCTTTTTGTTTCTTGTTTTATCACTAGTTTAGTCTATAAAAGAAAACTACAAAAAAATGGAATTGAGTTTGCCTCATACGCTTCATCTTTTTAATATCTTTCGTGAGTATGATGGAAAGGAAAATTGTGCCAAGGTGCTAGAAGAGGAAGTCTATAAAATGTTTGGCACTAAAACTTTGAATGATGGGCATGATTGCAATGTTGTTAGTATGAACTCTTTGAATATCCATGGTACTAATGATGATTGCACTAGTCATGATGAAAATGATTCCTATAAGCATGTCGATTTTTGTGGAGAGCATAGAGTTTGCAAATACATACCAAAAAGGGAAGATAAATTTTGTAAGAGGCACAAGTACTTAGAAACAAAATGGTTGCAAGAGAGGCTAAATGTTAGTGCTGAAAATTTAAAATATCTTAGCCATACTTGTGAACTTTGCAATGAACATGGTCATTTAAATATCAAATGCAAATTGTTTCATGATCGAATCGTGTCCAAAAATTGTGATGACTTGATTTCCCTTGCACATCATAATGAACTTAGTCTGCTTTTGGGTTATGAAGAATTGAAACGTCAAACTAAGTTTATTCCAGAATATAACCTCGAGAAATTCCTCGATATTGATCTAGAAGAAATTTGTATGTATTGTGCGGTGAATTGCATTGAAAATCCTTATATTGCCAATTACATAAAGAAAAGAAAACAAATAGGAGATGAAGAGAATACTAATGAAAGGGAAGAGACTTCCCAATATCCTCCTATTATTTCTTATGATGAATCAGGTAATGAGGAGGAGCTTTCTATTCAACCAATCTCATTAATAAGGAGCTCCAAAAAGAGGATTGAACCCACACATGATGTGAAGAAGAAAAAGAAAAGACGGAGAAGCAAAGTTAGAAAGGTATCTCCCCCAAATGATGTTGCTCCTATTACTCATCGTGATGATGATAATTGCTATACTATTGGTGCTATCCATACTATTAATGATGAGAGTGATTACGCTTATGATATGAAAAGGCCCAAGCTTGGGGATGCTATGTTTGATGAAGATGATGTTTTTGAGAATATATTTGCTGCAATTAATGTTTGTCCCAAGCTTGGGGATGCTACATTTAATGAAGATGATATTTTTAGTCTCCCAAGTATTGATATGCAAATTTATAATGATGATAGCATGCCTCCTACTTATGATGATTATATTGATGAAAGTGGGTTTGGAAGAGTGTCAACTTTAGGAAGTAGTGATCCCACTATTTTGGAGGATGTTGAATCTTATCGTGATAATTATGAAAGTGGATTTGGAGAGGTCATGACTTTATTTTAGTGATGAATCCACTATTTCGGAAGAGGTTTCAATTGATTATGATGAGAACAAAGTTGCTACTTATGATGATTATTGTGATGAAACTTATGCTATAAGCAGTAGTGATGATTATATTTATAAAACTTGTCATGATTATGATTACCCTTTTTCTGAACATTACTCATTTAATGTGGAAACAATTTATAGTATTCGAGTCTCTTATGATACTCTCACTATTCCGAATGAGAAGAATTTTGCTTATATGGAGAGTAGTAAGTTTTCTATTCAAGAAGATCATGAAAAGAATGCTTTAGGTGCTGGTTATATTGTTCAATTCATTCATGATGCTACTGAAAATTATTATGAGGGAGGAACATATGCTTGTAGGAATTGCAATAATATCAAGCTTCCTCTCTATGAGCTTAAAGTTTTGAAGTTATGCTTGTTTTGCCTTCCTATGCTAGTTGATTATTGTTCCCATAAGTTGTTTGCTCACAAAATCCCTATGCATAGGAAGTGGGTGAGACTTAAATGTGCTAGTCATATTCTTCATGATGCTCTCTTAATGTTTCAATTCTTATCTTTTTGTGAGCATCATTGAAATCATCATGCCTAGCTAAGGGCGTTAAACGATAGCGCTTGTTGGGAGGCAACCCAATTTTATTTTAGTTTCTTGCTTTTTGGTTCTGTTTAGGAATAAATAATCCATCTAGCTTCTGTTTATATGTGGTTTTGTGTTTTAATTAGTGTTTGTGCCAATTAGAACCTTTGGGAAGACTTCGGTGAAGTGTTTATGATCATGCTGTAAAAAACAGAAACTTTAGCGCTCATGAGATTAGCTAAAACTTTTTACTGGTGATATTTAGTTGATTCGTTTTGCAGATGATTACTAGACAAATTCCTCAGGTCCACCAATTTATTTTACAATTTTTGGAGTTCCAGAAGTATACGTTTGATACAGATTACTACAGACTATTCTGTTTTTGACAGATTCTGTTTTCTATGTGTTGTTTGCTTATTTTGATGAATCTATGGCTAGTAAAATAGTTTATAAACCATAGAGAAGTTGGAATACAGTAGTTTTAACACCAATATGAATTTATAATGAGTTCACAACAGTACCTAAGTGGTGATTTATTTTCTTATACTAACGGAGCTTACGAGTTTTCTGTTAAGTTTTGTGTTGTGAAGTTTTCAAGTTTTGGGTAAAGATTTGATGGACTATGGAATAAGGAGTGGCAAGAGCCTAAGCTTGGGGATGCCCAAGGCACCCCAAGGTAATATTCAAGGATAACCAAGCGTCTAAGCTTGGGGATGCCCCGGAAGGCATCCCCTCTTTCGTCTTCATTCCTCGGTAACTTTACTTGGAGCTATATTTTTATTCACCACATGATATGTGTTTTGCTTGGAGCATCATTTTATTTTCTTTAGCTTTGCTTGCTGTTTTAATAATATCCCATGATCTGAAATTCTTAAATGAGAGAGAGTCTTCACATAGCTACATAATTATTTAACTACTCGTTGATCTTCACTTATATCTTTTTGGAGTAGTTTGTCATTTACTCATGTGCTTCACTTATATCCTATGAGTAAATGGTTGAATGATCTGAATGTCCTAAATCTGAAATTATATATGTTTCATATGCCTTTCCCATGGGCAGTAATGCCTTCACATATAATAAGTAGAGGTGGTAAATTTTTTGAAGGTTAGCAAACATTGTATTGGTCACTTGAACAATTCATGAAAGAATATTGAAGGAAGAGAGATTTCAGATATAAATATACTATCTTGGACATCTTCTATGATTGTGAGCCCCATTAATTAATTTCAAACCTGAGCAAATTAGTTGAAGTTGGAGAAGGAAGACAACATAATGATTTATGCTTGGGTATATTTGTATAGAAGTTATATTGTTATCGATCCTCTAACATGTGGTGCTTGCTATTTAGAATCCTTTGCTAGCCAAAATGTCTGTACTAACCGGGAATATTGCTTGTGCATCCAAATTCCTTGAACCAAGTTTCTTCCATGAGTGTCCACCATATCTACCTATATGCTGTAATTACCTGCCGTTCCAAGTAATTTTCATGCGCCAAACTCTAAACCTTCAAATAATAATCTGTTTTGTATGCCCGAATCGCTCATGTATCGACTAGGGGATGTCAGTATATTCCATGCTAGGTGGGCTATTCTCATGATGAGTGGACTCCGCTCATCATTCACGAGAAAATGGCTGGTAACTGGGATGCCCAGTCCTATGATCAAAAGATCAAAAACAAATTCGCAAATAATTTAAACAAAACTCCCCCAGGAATGTTGATAGTTGGATGGCACCCGTTGTTTCGGACAAGCCGTGGAGTGTGAATGTTGGTGGAGGGGGAGTAAAAACTTTACCTTTTTGCGTGGGAACCGCCTATAATGTATCTAGTATGGAAGATATTGGGAACTCTTGGTCGTTATGTTGACAATGAAAGCATACCTCTCAAAATTATTTTCATCTCTGTTTTTGCTTCGAGCTCTGGCACCTCTGCAAATCCCTGCTTCCCTTTGCGAAGGGCCTATCTTTTACTTTTATGCAAGAGTCAGTAGTATTCCTTCTCATTCCAACCCACTCTTTAGTTCGCAAGCATCATGTGATGGAAAGATCTAAGCATATATGGCCATTCAAATATATTTGAGCATGAATTATTAATGTTGACATTACCCTTGAGGTAAAAGGTTGGGAGGCGAGACATTAAGCCCCTATCTTTCTTTGTGTTCGATGAATACTATTTGTTCTAAAAATATGCTTTGACTAGTAGCAATCATGGAAGACTAAACGATAGTTGAGTATGTGAAGTTTGCTGAATCAAAGCTCTGGCATAGACGATTCCTGAAAATAAGATGAATTGTACTTGTTTGATGACTTATAACACGATTTGTTAGTTTTCAAGAAAGTTTATGATCTATACTTTAACATGTGAATAGTTTGTTACTTGATCATGAAAAGTTCTATGAGTTGAGATACTGTTATGACATATGATGATGCTAGAAAATGTGATTGAAATTATCATTGATCAAACTTGTGCACCTGCTAGCATTCACATTTCATAAATTATTTCTTTTATCATTTACCTACTCGAGGACGAGCAGGAATTAAGCTTGGGGATGTTGATACGTCTCCAACGTATCTATAATTTATGAAGTATTCATGCTATTATATTATCCATCTTGGATGTTTAATGGGCTTTACTATGCACTTTTATATTATTTTTGGGACTAACCTATTAACCCAGAGCCCAGTGCCAGTTTCTGTTTTTCCCTTGTTTCAGTGTTTCGCAGAAAAGGAATATCAAACGGAGTCCGAACGGAATGAAACCTTCGAGAAAGTTATTTTTGGAACGGAAGCAATCCAGAAGACTTGGAGTGTACGTAAGGGAAGCAACAAGGAAGGCACGAGGCAGGGGGTGCGCCCACCCCCCCTGGGCGCGCCCTCCACCCTCGTGGCTCCCCTGACAGCCTTCTTTCGCCTATATATGTCCATATGCCCTGAAACCATCAGGGAGCAGAATAGATCGGGAGTTCCGCCGCCGCAAGCCTCTGTAGCCACCAAAAACCAATTGGGACCCTTTTTCGGCACCCTGCCGGAGGGGGGATCCCTCACCGGTGGCCATCTTCATCATCCCGGCGCTCTCCATGACGAGGAGGGAGTAGTTCACCCTCGGGGCTGAGGGTATGTACCAGTAGCTATGTGTTTGATCTCTCTCTTTCGTGTTCTTGATTTGGCACGATCTTGATGTATCACGAGCTTTGCTATTATAGTTGGATCTTATGATGTTTCTCCCCCTCTACTCTCTTATAATGGATTGAGTTTTCCCTTTGAAGTTATCTTATCGGATTGAGTCTTTAAGGATTTGAGAACACTTTATGTATGTCTTGCATGTGCTTATCTGTGGTGCAATGGGATATTCACGTGATCTACTTGATGTATGTTTTGGTGATCAACTTGCGGGTTCAGTGACCTTGTGAACTTATGCATAGGGGTTGGCACACGTTTTCGTCTTGACTCTCCGGTAGAAACTTTGGGGTACTCTTTGAAGTTCTTTGTGTTGGTTGAATAGATGAATCTGAGATTGTGTGATGCATATCGTATAATCATACCCATGGATACTTGAGGTGACATTGGAGTATCTAGGTGACATTAGGGTTTTGGTTGATTTGTATCTTAAGGTGTTATTCTAGTACGAACTCTAGGATAGATTGAACGGAAAGAATAGCTTCGTGTTATTTTACTACGGACTCTTGAATAGATCGATCAGAAAGGATAACTTTGAGGTGGTTTCGTACCCTACAATAATCTCTTCGTTTGTTCTCCGATATTAGTGACTTTGGAGTGACTCTTTGTTGCATGTTGAGGGATAGTTATATGATCCAATTATGTTATTACTGTTGAGAGAACTTGCACTAGTGAATGTATGAACCCTAGGCCTTGTTTCCTAGCATTGCAATACCGTTTAGGCTCACTTTTATCATTAGTTACCTTGCTGTTTTTATATTTTCAGATTACAAAAACCTATATCTACCATTCATATTGCACTTGTATCACCATCTCTTCGCCGAACTAGTGCACCTATACAATTTACCATTGTATTGGGTGTGTTGGGGACACAGGAGACTCTTTGTTATTTGGTTGCAGGGTTGCTTGAGGGAGACCATCTTCATCCTACGCCTCCCATAGATTGATAAACCTTAGGTCATCCACTTGAGGGAAAATTGCTACTGTCCTACAAATCTCTGCACTTGGAGGCCCAACAACGTCTACAAGAAGAAGGTTGCGTAGTAGACATCATACTCTGGCTGTTTTCCCCAGTATGATAAGTAAGTTGCTTCTTTACGTTGCTGAGTGTCCTGTTGTCCCCACGGTCCCAATTCTTTAGCTGCTGTTGATCTACTGTATCTGGTAAACAAGCAATGCCACCATTAAAGTAATCCCATATTTGACAAATGCCATTGTTGATCGTAACGCTTCCGGTAACATGAAGCATTGCTGACGTTTTAAAATTTCTACTGCCCTTGGGTGATTGCCATGAACATAATCAAGATGCTTCTTTTCATTTCATGTTTGTTTCGTATCTTTTTATTAACGAGCAACTATTTTCTTTCTATCTTTTTGTGCAAATAGGGACATCCATTTCACCTTGTTGCTATTGTGACCTTTTGGTGAACTGCACAAAACACTTTTTTGGAATGAGTGTCTTGTGAAGTTCAACGAAAATGTCATGTGGACAACATCTCTCAATTTTGGTGGAACTACACAAAATGGTGATTGGTGTTTCGAAAGTCTCCATCAAATTCTGCTGGTAATCTCATGCAACCTTTTATTGTCCTTTGCAAGATGAGCCGTCACTGTCACCACAATGGCACTTTATTTTAGTGGAATTCTACCAAAGGATAAGCAAATTATAGTAGCACCTTACATGAGAAGGGCAGCCAACCTTAATGTTGCTCAATTCTAGTGCAACTACTAAAGAAGAACCTCCCAGCTCATGAGAGCAAGTACTTCTTGCTAGCTGAATGATGCAATCTTTGCTTCATTTCAGATGAACTGAAGAAAAAGTCGCATGAATTGAATAATCGAGTGGAGCTGCAGGTTGACTTCAACTAGTGCCACTATTAATCATGCTCTGTCTTATCCGTGCAAATAGGAATACTCAACTACAGATGTTGTGATGGTCAAGAGCATTCACCAAGTTCTTGGGTTGTATGACACGGCTAGCGAAGATGGATTTAATCCCGATATTCACTTTATCAAAAGTCTCTAATGGGTTGGTTCTGAATCTTGCAAGCTAGGAATCAATGAGATGTGTAGGCATCTTTGTTGTACTTATTATTTGAATGTTATTTGCTAGTTTTGAATCTTGCAAGCTGGGAATCAATGAGATGTGTAGGCATCTTTGTTGTACTTATTATTTGAATGTTATTTGTTGGTTATGAATCTTGCAAGCTGGGAATCAATGAGATGTGTAGGCATCATTGTTGTACTTATTATTTGAATCTTATTTGTTCGTTCTGAATCTTGCATGCTGGGAATCAATAACATGTTGAGGCATCTTTGTTGTACTTATTATTTGAATCTTATTTGTTGGTTCTACATCTTGCAAAAGCTGGGAAACATGGCATGATGATGCAGAGGACAGCAACCATAACAAACAGTTCAAACTTGGTAGTATTATCTGCGTGAAAGTGCGACAAATGTGATGATCGTGTGCTTCCTGAGAATAAGAATTCTAATTGTTGTGCATGTTGATCCTGTGGCACTGATAGAACGAGCCAATGCATTGCTTGTTTTAAGAATAAATATTAATTAAAGCGAATTAAATTTAAGTAAAGTGACCACTAACACTTGTTATTACAGTACCAATACAGACCCGCTCATGAACCGACGTGTGGCTGGAATAGGTTTCTTAATGGAGGCGTTAGAATGCGCCGAGGGTGCATGTCCGCCGGGCATGCAGCGGGCAAGGGAGGGGTAGTAACTGTTGTCGCCTGTACACACTTAGTTTACTGTTGAATCCAGTTCCCCAAGAGCTGAAAAACGAACTGCTGCCGCTGCCTACCCACTCGTTCACTTGAAGAGACTCAAATGACGATCCAAGGTGTGAGCCTGCTGGATATGGACTTCAGAAAGGAGTTCACCTTCGAGTTCGCCGTTTGGTCCCATGGATGCACCAAGTTGAATGTGATGTACACCAACGATCCGGACTCGGTGAAGCTCTACCTCGCCGAGTTCAAGCAGTACTTACAGGACGAGAAAGCACAAGGTCGCAGGACTAGACCTTGTGCCCATACATTCATCTCCTGACAGGGACCAGCGGATCGCCCTCACCCAGGTATGCATGCGGGACGAGGTTCTCGTCTACCACTACTATAGGGCCATCAGAGGTTCTAGAGCATTCGTTCGTTTCATCGGTAGCACCGACTGCACCTTCGCTACTCTGGAGAGACGGAAGAATGTGACGATTCGGCCATCTAGTGCAACAAGTTTGTCGACATCCAGAAGCAATACAAGATCATCGACAACGGGCAGGAGAAGGACTCCATGGTTGACCACGCCGAGACCATCATCGACCCATGCTACACTAACATGAAATAAGACAACGATAGCAAGGACCTGAACACGTGGGAGGTACCACTTAATCTAGCCTACATAACCTACGTGGCCAAGGACGCATACGCATGCTACGACATGTACAGGCGGATCTTCGACATGAGGGCGTGTCTGCTTCCCGTAACCGCCGAGTACACGGACAGCCGTAGCATCATGATCAAGCGTGACAGGACGGTCTGGATGATGTGCTTTATCTTTTTAAGCACCTTTATAATCTGAGTGTTTCATGCATTAGCCTATGTGTCATAATTATTAGTGTTGTCTGAAATATTTCGTTTAAGAA
Organism: Triticum aestivum; assembly: GCF_018294505.1. NCBI lineage: Eukaryota > Viridiplantae > Streptophyta > Magnoliopsida > Poales > Poaceae > Triticum > Triticum aestivum. The sequence continues at coordinate 212,806,451 of NC_057799.1, forward strand.
CATATTAACATGTTTGCTTTTTTAGTGGCTAGTTGCTTATGTATGTAACTAGTTCACTGGGCTACCATGCTTTGAATCTCCTTCCTCCCAACATATCCCCCTTCTCAGGTGGACCCAGCAGGTCTCGTACACAGACATCTGGGGCCAACCACATATCCATTTGTATTTCTTTATTTTGTTCAATCTTTCGTCCTCTCCCTATACAGTGGCTGGAAGCGCTGCCGCGCATGACTCGGTGACCCATCATGGCCTATGGCATTGGCTAGGCCATCCCTCTACTTTCACACATTGTCCGGCGGCGGTATCCTCCACCTTGGTGCTCTCGCCACGGCGCCACCGTCTGTCATTCCCAACATGGTCAGCAAAACAAGAGGAATTGGGAGAGGACTGTTCGTCGAGAGGCTGACAGGCGCAGCACACGACATGCTTCATCTTTTCTTGGATCCAGCAGGTACCAAGCGGCCTCTGGGACTCCCAGCCTAGCTTGTCGATAACATCAGCAGCCCAAGTTATGTTTCTTTTTCAAGACGACGCACAGCTCATTTCTATTTTTCTCTAAGAATACAAAACTGAACCTATGTTTTCCCTTCTATAATAGTATATATATTTATATTTATGTCTTATTTTATTACATATATATAATAGAAACAACATAAGGTTCCGTTAAACCTGTCGTTCGTCCAGGCATTTTATAGACCTTCCCACTTCCTTTATTTTTCGTTTTCATTAATCCTATATTTGAATTTTCTCCCACTTTATTTTTCGATGTAATATGAGTTTTCTCCAAGTACTTTTCCCTAGAACCAACTCAACTGTCCCACGTATAGCCTAAAATATAATAATACCCCACATCCTATTAACTCATCAAATTAAAATGATATTTTATTTCATAAATCGAAAGTTCTTACAAAATAATAATAATAATTGTTTATATATAACTTGGCAAGTTAACTCCTGGTGATTGTGTACATAACCTTGCAAAGATTTTACTGACCAATGCAGTAATAGACGTGTAATAATGTGTTTATGTTTTTATAAAATTTCTCTGCCCAGCCCAACATGATATTTTCACCCAGCCCAGCAAGTCCGCGGATTTCGAGAAAAATGCAAATGGGCTTTAAATTCTACCATAATATATAAATGGGCGCTACATCATTGTTTCACCCAACCCACCAAATGGACTAAAAAAATGGACTGGCTGACATGTGGGCCGGTAGGTCGAAGCCTAAGCCCTTTCGGAAAAAATAAAAACACAGAGGTCGAAGCCTAAGCAAGGCGTTGGATTTACTTCCAACGGCCTACATTCTTCTTCAATCTCTCGTCTTCTTCCCCCAGCGTTGCCGGGACCGCCTGCTCCAGCCTCCGGCGGCTAGCGGCGCTGTTTTGCGTGCCTCACAGCGAAATGCTACCCCATCGACGGCCAGGCCATCCCTCCACTCCTCCGCACCTCTTGTTATTCTCTGCCGAGTGTAGGCCCACCCTCAACCGGAACAAGTCAAGTTTCCCACTCCTCTCCATCTACGACTCCACTGCCGCGTCTTCCCCATCTCCGGGGTGTTCCAGTTTGGGGCCTCGCCGTCGTCCACCGGCTTGGTGCCCTCTGCTCGCTGTGGTCAACATGGTCAACAAACGAGGGTCATCGGAAGATGACTGTACGTGAGAGGCTGACAGTGGGGACGCACCACGCCCATGGACGCATGCATGCAACTGCATCTTTTTACCCTGAAAAATAATGTTTTCTCCCCTGACTGCTGGGACCCACCAACTACATCTTCGCACGCAAGGAAGTGCGTCCTTATTATAGGCAAAAAAATAATTCCCCCCTGACAGCTGGGACCCAGCAGCTCTATCTTCGCATGCAAGGAACTGCGTCCTTATCCTCCCTGACACCTGGGACCCACCCGGTCGAAGCGTATGTAGTGTTGTCTGTCTTGTCACGAACGTGTATGTACATACTTGTCGGTCGGTACTCTGCAATGATGAACCGTGGCCGAGTAAGTAGCGGCACATGTAATAGTAGAACCCCCATGTAGCAGTTCAGGCTGTCCCGTCTAAACCGTGTACACGTACATACAGCCACACGCCAAAAAATATGGCCACGTACGTACATACGAGCGGCGTCTCGAAACGATTACCCACGCATACGGACGGCCAGGGCTCGTGTACATGGAGGGGCAACGAATGGCAGTGATGTTATCCTGTTCATATTCAGCTAACCGGCTGGGTCGGAATGGGGGAAACAACGTTGTGTTCACCGGGAGCCAAGTGACTGGGTTGGAACACGCCCTATTCATCGGGAGGCAACAGACTAGGTCGGAATGGGTCATGTTAAATGGGAGCCAGCTGGCTTGGATGGAACAGCCGGAACAGGGTCTGGCATACTGCAAAGAAGAGGAAAAGGCCTTGTGGTCGACCGCGTACGGTCGAAACAGGGTCCTTTTCATCGGGAAGGGTCTGGCGTACCGCAAAACGGAGGAAACGGACTTGTGTTTGAGCTCCTTTGGTCGAAACGGGGTGTTGTTGATCGAGAGGGGTGTGACGTACTGCGAAACGGAGGAAACAGACTTGTGTTGGAGCGCCTACGGTTGAATTAGGGGTCATGTTCATTGAGAGGGGTGTGGCGTACTGCAAAACGGGACGCCACGGGCTATTGTTCATCCACCGTCTACTGCCTTGCCAGCCTCCACGGGCTACTGTTCATCCACCGTCGACTTCCTCATGCCTCCACCTGCTACTGTTCATCCACCTTCGACTTCCTCCAGCCTCCACCGGCTACAATTCACCACAGGGTCCTGTTCATCCAGCCTCCATCGGCTACTGTTCAACCAGCCCCCTCCACGGGCTACTGTTCATCCAGCCCTCCACCGGCTACTGTTCAACTAGCCCTCCACCGGCTGTTGTTCACCAGCCCTCCATGGGGTCCTATTCATCCACCCCCAACCGGCTCGATCGGGGTCCTGTTCATCCAGCTGCAATGGCCTCTATTACCACGGGGTCTTGTTCATCGAACCCCCACCGGACTGTTCATCCAACCCCCAACAATGCTCACTGTTCATCAAGAGGCAGCAGGTTCGACCTGCTTCAGTTAGCAGCAGTACCGAAGGAATCGCTCGGGTTCAGTTAACAGCCAGGGATCGATCACTAGGGTTCAGTAACGTAGCCAGTGCAATCGCTTGGGTTCACTAAATGAACTCCTCGCTCGGTTCAGTTAGAGCCCAATGCCTCGCACGCATGCACGTACGTGTACGAGAGAAACGCACAAACCTCCGTGCATCGCTCGGCCCCGACCACCCATCGTAACCGGGAACTTCCCGAAATTTTCCTCGCCCTCGCTTCTACCATGATTTTTTCCGACATGGACGGCCCAAAGAATGTCATGTAGGTGCGGCTCCAGCCCGCCCAGGACGAAAAGCCATTTTTTGTCATGATTTTTTGTCATCGAAGTAAGAGCCCACCACATCTATGATGATAGCGGGTTTTGTCACAATTATCGTCACAGAAGTGTCATAAGCATGACAAATTATTTTTCGTTGGGCCCAAAATGTCACGGATGTGTCTTTTGTTTGTAGTGTCTTCAAGCTCATCCAAAAGCAGGATTACGTGATTGCATTTGGTAACCAAGAGTTTGAGTTTGGAAACATTCATTTGCCACCTATTGAGACTCATTCTCAGTGTCTTAAGCTTATCTGCAATCCTAGCAGTAATGTGATCCTCCAGGAAGGTTTTTGCCAAGACAAATCCACACATTCCCTAAAACCCTCCAATGCTAACCAGTAATTCTCAAACCTAAGAAAGATTTGATTTTGGAATGGATGTTTTGATGGTAACTACACATGGGACATGATCAGATGCAGTTCTAGCTAGAGGAAGCACCTCAGTCATAGGATAGTCAGATATCTACTCCACATAAGTGAAAAACTAGTCTAGCTATTCAAGAAGTGGGGTGTCTTGCATGTTTGACCATGTAAACGATCTTCCTTTGATACGCAGCTCCAACAGACCCAAATGCCCAATTATCTCATTAAAAATAAAGATATCATTGAAATCCCCTCCAGGAAAATTTCTATTACCCATGGACCTCATAAAATTAAAGTCCCCTAAAAGCATCCAATTTTCTTCCAAAGGAATCTGCAAGTTATAGCTAGAGCCAAGTAACAAAATCATCTCTGGCTTCACCCTGGTAAGGACCATAGACAGAGACCAATGTCCATTTCTCATTATTCTGCCTGGAAACAAATTCAATTACCACAGCAAACTGTTGAACTTCTAATAAAGTCCCAACAAAAACAAAGGAATTCCAGACCACAAGGATTCCTCCTGGAGCACCCAGGGAAGAAGAATAGGCAAAGTAGTCAAACCTCTTTGTACAGAAGTTATTAATTGTTCTAGAATCAAAAGAGGTGCATTTAATTTCTTGTAAACAAGCAATAGCACATTGGCTCTCATCAATTTTTTGCCTAACAGCCCTCTGCCTAGTCTCAGCATTTAAACCCCTGACATTCCAACAGATAACACTCCAATTTCTACAAGGATTACTCATTTAAAAAGATCATCATAAGGTCTACAAACCACATGACGCACAATGTCACATGCCCATAAAACACATATAAGTCTGGTCCACCAATATTACATAAAAGTTTTCCACAATATAAAAGCCATAAGAAGGGAAGATAAATAGCACACTTAGGGGCTTGCCAGACCTAGAAAGACATGAACACACGATTCATTAGAAGTAGTGTTTCCAGCATTAAGAGGATCCACCATAAGTGCATCCACTTTTAGGAGCTTTGCATCAATTTCAAGCTCTTTCCCAATTGCCTGGAGATGACTGACTGGAGTTGCTGGAGGGATATCTGCATGTGAAGGTATTCTGGCATCTCAGTAGAGAGGGCTTGGCCTTGGGCTTCTTTCGATTGGGCTACAGGGACAACTCCTGGATGGTGGGCTTGAACCCATCACGCTGAACAGAACTTCTAGTGCACCTTCTGACAGATGTTTCCACAAGTGGAGTTGGCGCCAAAGGCTTGCATGGCCTCCTTTCTTTTCTGCTCAAAACAGTGGGGGAAACAACCCATGTGGTTGATTCCTTCTCAATATTCTCAGAAAAAAGTGCCCGAGCAATAGACCTAGCTGGTTCCTGCTCCTTCCAGGTAAGCAGAGGGAGAGCATCCTGACTGAATGCGAACTCCCAGTTTCACTTGGACAAAATCATAGGACATGTTGGCTGGAACAACAAAGATTTTGGCACTTCAAAGACTGTGGGTGCTTCCAATAAAATTTCAAAAGACCTCCTCCAAACCATCTCAGGAGGCAAAGGGGGCCCAAAAGGGACAACAACAGACTCTATCTCTAAGGATGGTAGTTTGATCACGGGAGGTTGATAGACTATAATTGCCCAATTGTTGGCTTTCACCTCTGCCTGCACATCAACCATAAGGACATCTTGATTTTCAGGCTGGTCCTCTTCAATTGCAATCACTAGAACTGGTTGCACCTTTTGCTGAGTCTCAGAACTAGGTTGAGCAGATAGATCCACAACCATTGACTCTTGGTGTTGAACTGTTGGTTGTTCATCAGGTTCGTTCCAATTACCCCAATTATCATCTTCTAGTTCATTATGTGATGGTTGTGCTGGAGGGGGAGGGGGGACATCATTCTATCCCAATGTAGGATATGGAGGCAAAATAAATGGAGGCATCTTAGGGAAGGGCACACCAGGCAGAGGATGAGGATTGCCATCGATGGGCATCCAATCCTCATCTTGGGGCATTTGCTCAGCGAAGTTAGCACCAAGAATGTAAAGTGGCATTGTCCATGATACTCTAGCACCTCCCCAAGCCGCATAATCCATGAAAACCACATCCCTCGGCACAAGAACATCTTCTGGGAAGGAGGCAAACACCAGAGTTCTAACCAAGTAAGTGTTCACAGCTACCCTGATGCATTCAGTGTTACGAAGATCCAGAGGGATTCCCAAGAACATAAGCACACCCTGATGAAAACCCTGAGCACCACGAAAAGACTCTCCCTCATCATGCTTCAGGAAGCGGACAAAACAATCATTGCCAAGAGCTTGAGGTGGCAACTTCAGAAGCGAATAATGGGCCGCAGCATCCCTGAGCACGAAAAGACCAACAACACGAATCCATGGCTGCCCAGACCTGACAAAAACCCCATGCGCTTGGAGCCATTGAGCTACTTCCTCCCTAGTAGCACCAATCTGATTAGATGGCCGAATAGGCATTACTTCAGCGAGCATGAACTCTTCGTGGTGGCGCATAATCGGGTTATGTGGCATCACAAAAGTCCGAGGCACTCGAGATTCCCCGCCATCGATGATGTGATGGCCGACCGGCATGTACAACATCGGATCAAGGTGGACATTGGCCATAGGAGCAGGGCTAGGAGAAGATGGACTCGCCACAGACGGCGAGCTTGCCGGCGGCGATGGTGTGTTTAGTGGCGCAGTCGATGGAGTCTTGGTGCCGGGGCTGATGGAACTGTTCGATGGAGTAAAATCTGTGTCAGAGAGATATTCCCGCTGCCACCTGAGCGATCCTCGGAAGTTACAACATTACCGGGTTTTGGTTGCCAAACCAAACCCAAAATCTTAGCAAATCTGTTACGATCCTTTTTAATATGCCCAACCAATGAGCGAGCATTACACCGAAGCTTGGACGCGCACACTGAAGCAAAATGTCCCTTCCTTAAGCATTTCTTGCACGTATGAATTTCATCAACCATTTCCGAAACCATATTATCAAAATCATCTTGTGCCTAATAAGAAGATGGCATATCAAATGGCCCATTAGAGTGTGCAGGCTCGGTCTGGCCCATGGCACATACATTTGATGGACCAGCTTGGCCTATAACGTCCACATTTGAAGAAACGAGATTCCCGTTCGGAGAGGACGGCGCCCGATCAGCCGGAGCAATCAAATCTTGCACCGTACCAAAAGATATCAAAGGCATCGTCGACGTCCACCATAGATTGGCCAGCGGCGTTAGATGAATGACCACCCTCTCATGCCTAGGAATCGTATAACCCGCGATTTTGGTAGTTTCAATGCAATTTTGAGTGGCCGGATAGCGATAACCATGACAAGCCGGATAGTTTTTGAAGACTGCAAAGGATATTTTCTTGCAAATAGATCGATCAAAGCTAACTGAGGACTTTACCGGCTTGGAATGCATAGCTAACAAAACAAGAGCAGCACTTCTTTTTGAGGGACTCACAATGATCCATTCAGCATCACATTCCAATTTCCAAATCTTAAACTCATGAGCCCAATTTGGGCCACCGTTACCCCATAGATGAAAGTAACATTTGAAATGATCACATGAAAAAGATCTAAGACTGAGAATAATCATTGCTACTGCCTTTGCAGGAGATATGAAATCCAAACACCTTATCTTTGATAGAGAAAACCACAAACTCAATGCCCGAACCACCTATGGTAGCCTCAAGTGTCGCCGCCATTGAATCCTCATTGAGGCGAAAATCATGACGACTAAAAGAGACAACCATGGTAAAATAGCCCGCGTCATCCATGGGGTGCACCGAAAAACCAGTAGATTGGAAAACCTTATTTCCAAAAACCAAACCCTTGGAGAAATCCAAGCCAAGGGTAGATCCATCATTTGAACACATAGAAGATGGGTATGAGCGCCTAGATCCCAAGACGCCCAAGAGATCTATTGGAAAGAAACTAGAATTTGGTGGCTAGTGGAGGAGATCGTTGCAGGTGGTGGAGGTCGCTGGGGTAGGGGTGGGAGAGAGCCATAATTAAGTTTTCCCTTTGAGATTTCATTTTATCGGATTGAATACTTTTATGGATTTGAGAGCACTTGATATATGTCTGGCATATGAATACCCGTGGTGACAATGGGGTATTATATTGATTCACTTGAGATATGTTTTGGCACTCAACTCGCGGATTCCCGAGGTGACATTGGGGTAATCTATGCATAGGGGTTGATGCACGTTCTCATCTTTTGTTTCTCCGGTAGAAATCTTGGGGCACTCTTTGATGTTCTTTGTGTTGGATTGAGTATTATGAATATCAATTTGCTTTGGTGTTATTTTAGTACGAACTCTTGATAGATCGATTAGAAAGAATAACTTAGTGTTATTTTAGTACGAACTCTTGATAGGTCGATCGGAAAAATAACTTGTTGTTATTTTAGTACGAACTCTTGGATAGATCGATCGGAAATAATAGCTACACACAATTTCTTCTTATGTTCTCCGCTAGATAGGAACTTTGGAGTGATCCTTCATCGCATTTTGAGGGATGGTTATATGATCGAATTATATTAGCATTGTTGAGAGATTGCACTAGCAGAAGTACGGACCCTAGGCCTCATTTTCAAGCATTGCAATACCGTTTGTGCTCCGTTTTATCAATTGCTACCTTTTTGTTTTTTATTGTTCCTATTACAAAAATCAATATCTACTATAATTACTACGCCTTTATTACCATCTCTTCGGCGAACTAGTGCACCTATACAAATTACCTTTGTATTTGGTGTGTTGGGACACAAGAGACTTTTTGTTATTTGGTTGTACGGTTGTTTGAGAGAGATAATCTTGATCCTACACCTCCCACGGATTGATAAACCTTAGTTCATCCACCTGAGGGAAAATTGCTAATGTCCTACAAAACTCTGCGCTTGGAGGCCCAACACGAGTCTACAAGAATAAAGTTGCGTAGTAGACATCAACCATAGCATCAGCAAATCATATATAAAGGGTATTCATTGTTCGTTCACTTTTGAATGAACAATATACTCCCAGAAAAGCCATAGTGCGCCGCAAGATCACTTACTACAAGATGCTGACACCGGAGCGTCGCTCAAAAATTGCGGCGGTGATCGGCACCACAGACCTCCGTTCCCAAGCTCGCTTTGCGGCGGGCCCATCCCCGAGTTCTCTGGAACCAAGCTCCGAGGAGGAGGAAGCCGATCCAATGTTTATGGCGGAGGTTGCTGCGCAGAAGGCCCCTGATGCGAATGAGACGATGGACGTCGACTTCTTGCCGCCGTCCGGGTCCGCCATGGTGCAAGCGGACCAGCGGTTCAACCTGGCGATCCTAAAGGAGGACTGGGAGGCGGAGGCTCAACTCGATGGAGAGCGTGTGGATGCCGCTGCCATGGACGCCTCCTGTAGGCGGAACCAGATGTCGTGGATGTGAACCGGGCGGTGGAGGCTCAAATTGACGTGGAGCGCGCGGATGCCACTGCCATCGAGGCCCTCCTGCAGGTGCAACCGGACGTCATGGGCGGAACCGGGCGGCGGAGCCTCAACCCGACGCGGAGCGCGCGGATGTCGCTGCCATCGAGGCCCTCCTGCAGGCGGAACCGAACATCATGGATGTGAACGGGGCAGTGCCCGCATCTATGCCGAGCGCCCGCATGCTCCGCGTGAATGAGTAGCTAGAGGCCGAGGACAACCACGGTGCGGAGACACACATCGGTAGCTACCGCTGGTTCGCGCCGGCAGCCAAAGATGACAAGGACGTCTCGTTCTGCGAGCAGTGATAGTTTTTCTTTATGTTGTTGTTTTTTGGGATCTTTTGTTGTGTAAAAACATATATTTATGCAAGTCACCTGACTTTCATCATTTGTGTCAGTCGACCATTTCAGGCGGTTGGATGAATATCCTACGTCTCCTAACCCTTCTTCTTCCTCACCTCTTCTTCTTCCCCAACAGACCACCGCACACTGCTAGGGAAAAGCCTAGCAGTAGCGCTGGTATTTGGTGTATCAGTAGCGCGGGTACCCGCCCTACTGATACGGTGCTACAGCTAATGTTTAACAGTAGCGTGTTTTGACACACGCTACTGCTATACCAACTTAGCAGTAGTGCTTTCCATACCAGCGCTACTGCTAAGTGCTTTAGCAGTAGCATTTTCCTGTCCAGCGCTAAAGAGCGCTACTACTATATTTTCTCATATCTTTTTTTGCTGCGTATTTGTGATGTTTTGGTACAGGTTTTATACAATATGCTCACCATATCATACACATAATAGTGTCATCATATCATCCAACACAAATCATGTCGTCACACCATAATTACGATATAGCTATACAAGTTACATGACATGTCTCATCATACATATAGTACTTCTTGAGGCATCGGTTCGTATCCCTCTCCCGCACTAGCGTGAACCTAAACTAACTACTGGCTGTCGCTCGGAAACCAGAAACCGGTACACCTGCGCCTGACACTCAGGCCACTCGTTGTATACTCCTTGCGTAGCACTTCCTTCACCATCGATGATCTATGCACCTGCATCATCACATGACTCGATGATATGCAACATATATAGTTGAGCAACAGAAAGAGACGGACTTGGCAAAAATAGAAGCAACATATCATAAGCATAAATAACAAGTTCTTCATACCCAAAATGCCCTAACTAGAGTGATCTTCGGTAGTTGAGGAGGACGATTTAATTACATCACAAATAAAGTTTCATCATGCATAACTCAAAGTTTCATCATACAGAAAGTATGGACTAAACGGACACGTTGTCATATATCGTCAATCACTCCAACATGTTGTGTCATCGATCCAAGTAAGGGAGATAGTCCCCGAGCTTAGTGAAAGGCTTCAGGTCGAGACGCTGAGCGGCTACGCGTGTTCCGACGTCTTCCCGCGATATTTGCCCTTCCTCATAGAACATCCCTGTTTGTCGAGGACCTCCTTTATGATGATTTGGGGCAAGTTCACACTAGATATGATAGAACTCAGCTCGAAGTAGATGATCCGGGATATCTCCTAGGTTCTCTGCCCATTGCAGAATATGGGCATCGCCGGATGTAGGTGACATGCGAAGGTTCTGATGATCCCGTCTGTACTCCAGCATGTGGTGTAGGACATAGAATCCATCACTAAGAGTATCATTCGGTTGCTGGATGCAGCAGAAGTCGGTCTTATGGCCGAAGGCGGGCCTGCGGTTCCTTCTCTTCCTGGTCATGATCTCTCCACCTCGTACACCGTAGAAAAATATAGCACTGTCGAGAACAGACTTTATGTGGGTGTAATCCTTTTTGTTCATGTTCTTCGATGAGTCCAAGTAAAGAGCATGGGAGAATCGGGGGTAAAGGATGATGAGGACGGCGCGCCCATGGCTGTGCAAAATAAGTACACCTCAAATTAGCCTCCACCATGCAAATGAATGATTGAAATCGAAGGAAGGATATCCACCCGGATGACTTACATGGGATGATAAGGCACGAGAATCGTCTTCTTGTCCCTATTGGCGACCATAAAATCGGCAATGTAGTCCCTCGCCTATTCACGGTGCTCTGGGCAGACTACCAAGAAGTCCTCGTGCATGAAGTACGGGTCAGCAACACATATATAAGGTGTCTGCTCAATCTCGATGATGTAGTTCATGTACAAGGCAAAAAGGCGGGCAAACATAAAATACAGCTTCTTCAAGTGAAACATGTCAAAGATGTAATCATATCGTAGGAAGAACTTCTCTGCGGAGAATGTGTTGACGTACAACCTTTGCCACGGCATGTTAACCACGTAGAGTGGGTATCCTGGATTTTCCGAGGCGATTAGACTTTTCTCTCTCTGTAGCACATCATCATGAAGTCTCCTTAGATTGCCGTATATGGCATCTGCCGCCGCCTTATCTAGGATTTGTTCATCGGGGATATGGTATTTCACCACACACATGATAGGTATACGGTCTTGAACTCGAGGTTGTGGAGGCATCTGGATCATAGAATCACCTTTGTTGCCTTTCCTCGCTCTCTTTCTATGCTTCTTTGGTGCTGGAAGGTCGTCTATAATACGTTCAGCCTCCGGAGGCGGTAATTCAGGCACCGACTCATGCCGCTCAAACCCTGAGTACTCATACCGCTGAGCCATCAATCCTCCATTGTCATAGGCGCAAGTATTGAGATACTGAAGAGTGTCATCGTCATCCTCGTCCTCTTCTATGGCATCAATATCATGCATTGCTTCTTCGACTGTGGCAATGTCATCAGCGACTAATGGAGCCTCTTTCTCACCCTGTCCGCTATCACCTAGCACGACAGGCGATGCCAATTGGGTAGGTGGGGTGTTGATGTTCATACCTTGCCGAGGCTGCGTGGTCATGGGTGTGCTCCCGGCCGCCCACTAACGTAAATGTACTAGTACTACACACTAACGTCATCCGTTTAGCTTGGTGCGGTAAGGTGGTTTCTCGAAGAAGATGATGGAGAACCGGAGTCAGCGAAGATTGAAATGATGGTTGATTTGTCCCTGCTTTCCGATTTGACGCCTCACTGCTTTGTGATTTGTGATAGAAGGGACAGGGAAGTAGACTCTGTGCTCTATACTGTACATGCGTCCAAGCACGAGAGAAAGAGGAGAGAGGTTGCATTTTATATTCGTTCAATAAATCAATTAGGGACCTTCGGTTCTATCTTTTTGTCTTTGGCAGCACCCTCCACAATGGTTCCCATCAATGCCAAATGCTATTTTCACATTTGGCTACACATTGTCGATGCCCTTAACCGTACCACTTGGTTTTGCTCCTGTGTGCTATCTATACAAATCTCAGTTATGTTGATCTAAAAAATTATAGTATCAAGATTAGTAAAAAGGAGGTGATTTTGCCATGCAGAAGGCGGGAGAGGTTTCTTATTTTTAGAGGACGTTGGCCTGGGGTTTTTCTAACATGCGGTCCCACGTGTCAGTGCTTTACCAAGCCGATCCGCGTCCCACAAGAGGCAGAACAACGGTAGAAGCAACACGTCGTTAACTTGAAGAAGATGAGGGAGAAGCGGATTGAGCAATGAGTGAAACGATGGTTGCTTCGTCCCTCAAATTTCTTTTTTCTGCATTACTTCGTCCCTCCAACTTAACTTCGGGGAAGGTGCAACTTGGTGATTTGACGCCTCATTACTCATTACTACGCCGGCACCATGACTGAGGTGCTTCACCCTGCTGCTCTGCACTGTTATTTTAGTATGGCACGTGGACCTGGTTGCTTTTATGTCCCGCATGTAGGCAAAAGGGACTAGACCATTTATGAAAGTGAGCGCTCCACTCTTAAGACGGAGGAGTACACGCCACGGCGGCCCAGTGAACTGTTACTTGTACTTTAGTAGTACTATAGTTTTGATGTTTCGCACGATCCATCGATACAAACCGGATTAAACAGGAAAGAGCGGGATTTTTCCCGCGCGGTAGATGATACTAACCATACATTTCAATGGCAATTTTAATGTATGCAAATTGAATAATTAAGTAACAATATGAGATCTAGTAAAAGTAAAACACATATGATTTATTTTGTTAGAGTGTAGTAGTAGTTCTGTATTGCATAGTTGTTAGATGTAACATGCGAGAGCATGTAGAGATGCAGTTTTGGAGGGCCTACAGAGACAAATTGGGCATAAAGTGGATTCAAATATTTGTATTCGTCTTCATAGTATTTGTAACTCATATCTACAGTTTGTACAGTAGACGTGAATGCTTGTTCGCTCTTACGAAACCTGTACAAGAATAATGGGGTGACGTGCGCCAATTTAGGCACTGGCACATTGGCCTACTCAGCTCCATAGAGAGAGAAAGAGAGAGATAAATACACTAGCGGTGAGTGTACTTCAAGCGACAAGTGTAATACGGCCAGCAGACATCAGAGTACGTTCATTACGGTCACTATATACGTTTTGCGGTGATTATACGGTCACTTGCTCACCGTTCAGAATCGGATTGCATTCCTTGACCGGCTAAATAGTGTGTGTGGTACTATGTTGACTAGTTAAATTGACCATGTTCCTTGTGGGTCCGACCTATCAGTTCGCACAGGAAAAAGGTAAGATAAACACAAATTTACGCAGGGCGACAAGACTACAACCCGTGTGCGGGAACCACCTGGTTGTGTATGTGTCTGTCAGGGCCTGATGTGTGCGTATGCACGTGTAGGTTGAGCACTTGAGCGTGAGTGTGTGTGTTGGTCGTGTGGTGTGCACATGCATGCATGCGTGCGTGGCTACGTGTGTACGTGTGAGTGTTGTGTGCGTGTGTGGCTGCATGTGTACGTGTGACTGTTGCATGCATGCAGTTCGTGTGCATGCCTGCGTGTGTGTATAATCACCACACCAACTCATGTCTGTTAAAACAGACGGCTCAGCATACCAATACAAGGCCACCTTGTCTGCTGTGCTTGCGGTCATGACTTCGAACCACCGTCCAATATTTTTTTATCATTTGTTTTCATTCTTATACACGCTGACAGGTGGACCCAATGGTAGTGAGATAATGTGATGCAACACTAGAGGTGCCACATCGAACATTTAACTGGTCAACTATGCGTGTCTTGAGCAAATACAGAGCTGTACGGTGAGCCGATTACTGTATAATAACCACAAAACATAAACGGTGCCCGTAATGAGTGGATTCTGAAGTCCAATGTACGTATCGTGCTTTCACTTCAAATACAATGATCGTCATTGTATATATCGTGAGAGAAAGATGAAACATGTGTGAATGTGCTGGGGGCGTACTTTTAGAGGACCTGGAGATAGTTTGTGTGCATACGTGAAGGGGGCATAGAGGGGGTGTATGTGATGGAGAGAGAGAGGTGCTCTTCATTTCTCGTTATTATGACTAACCTTATTTACAATATAAAAATATAAAAAATTCACACTGCAGAATAAATATCATTGGGTGCACCATGCAATGCAAATTAACGTTCATACTCCTCCATCTAACTTTGTAATGTTGTATATATGTAGAAATTCTAAAATAATTTTTTATCCACATTTTGTGTCATTTTATTCAAAAGGAATGTTGTATGCGAAATAAACATGAAAAGAGGGCTTTTTAGATCAATGGGGTACGTGATGTAACATGTGTGAATGTGTAGTTGATGTATTTGGCAGGGCCTAGAGAGGGTATGTGTGCGTATTACATATTCGAGAGAGGCATGGATAGAGGGGCCGACCGAGGGGGGGGGCGACGTCGGAGAGATAGCACGAGAAATGAGAGAGGTCTAGAGAGAGACACAAACAGGATGTCACGGTGAGAGATGCCCTTGAGTGTGTATATGCAAGGGGGGAGGGGATAGAGGCATGAGGAGAAAATATTTTATGTGGTGTCTGTGTTGGTATGTGTGGGTGTGAGAAGATAACGAGACCTATGGGCATAGGTTGTGTCACCGCGTGAGGTCCGATGGGCCGAGGTCAGGCCCTTGGTTCGGTTCCGTCCTGCGCCACATTGTTCGGCCCATGACGCATTCAAGGAGACCCATGGAGGACTAGTCGTAGAAGACAAAGATACCAGAGTCGTGAAGGACTATGTGTCCATTGGCAAAGCCAGCTAGGGTTTGTAACCCTAGGTCCTCGGACTAAGGTAACTCCTTATATATGATATTACCATTCATCCAACCTTACTTTAAGGGGCATCCTACAGAATGCTCTGCTGGAATCATACTCGTCAATTAGGAAGAGAGGTGGAGACAATGCAGGCGAGACAGGCCTAAATATAATGTGCGTGCAGGAGACATGTAGGCAGGTCTATATATAGAGAAAGGGTCGATGGGGATTGTGCATGCATATGCATGTGAGCGGAAGTGTTCTTGTGATAAAGGTTAGTGAAAACATTCATAAATGGCTGCGAGAGGGAGGGAGGGTGATATCGAGAGCATGTTTGCGAGAAAGACACCTCGGGAGAGAGTGTGTGAGCATGTGTGAGAGATCACCGATGGATATACACCGTGTGCGCGTATGTGTGAGAGAGAAAATTTAGCGCGTGTGTGAGGAGGGGCCTATGGAGAGTGAAACTACATGTAAAAGACTGATGTACACATTGGTTAAAAATATAAATTGTATCCAAATATTAGGATGGGATCATGATATTTGCAATTCGTGCAAGGAATGGTCATTGATCCATCAGACATCTATATTTTCTCGAATTTGAGCATTCCTATGTTACTATTCGACATAATTGATCCATAGAGTCAGTATTTTGAACTCCAGACAATGCATCGCTTTAGCAATTCGAATATAAACGTGAGAATAGTTCATGTTGTGTGTCTAAAGCACATTATACATACAAAAGTTACACAACGAACATTATAAATAGCTAGCTATGAACTAGCATACATTTGAATTCAACTTAAGGTGGCTTAAAAAATCGAATTCAACATGAAGTCCATTCAATTATTTGAATTCGAGATCATGGCATTTGTAAATCATACCAAAATTATGGGGGAACCAATCTTTGCTCTGCTTTTTTACATAATAGCATATATAGTCGTGTACAAAATAGATTCAAATTTACCTCCTTCGTTCCAAAATAATCGTAGTTATAGGATTTTCAAGTGTAAAAAATTCAAAAAGAAGCACATAATTTAATGAGGTTTTAAAACATACAAGGTCAAATTTAACATTGTCTATTTAGGTGAATTCTCAAAGTTCAAGAGTACTCTAAACCTGAAATCTTTCGTTTCAAAATTTTGAATGAAGCGCCAAAAGAGCTTCTACTCGCACGAAACCACGTGAGACCAACGTTTGGTAGAAGGAAATTACTTTTCTAACTCCGACCCGTGAAGCCTACCGACTCGGCGTCTATAGGTCTAAAACGGGGTATGTTTGTAACTTCATCTATACGCCACGCAACTGCCTCCGAAAAACAGTCATACACTATGGCCACCTAAACACACATTCGCTCAGCCAAAATCGCACCCGCCCAGTATTTGGGACACCTGGGATTACCGTCCTACCCCTGACCCGCAGTAGGTCCGAAAAGTAAGAGGGGGGCAAAGTTTGTACTTTCCCCAAATTTCAAACAAGCGCGTCCCATCTGTTAAAAAAAACAAAAACAAGCACGTCCCAGACCAAAACATAGTTCCCCATTAGCTCCCCCCGCCCCTCTCGTCCGGTTCCCCATTCGTACTCCGTGGGTGCCAAAACTACCTCTCCACCAGCCGCGAAACCCCGGCGTCCTCCGCCCGCCATCCCATCCCACCCATCAACCTCCGCCCTCCTCCATCACGCTGGCGCCTATACCCCGACGTCGTCGTCCACCGCAACCGCAACTGCAATGCCCTCCATGGCTAGTAGTTGAAGACGAGGCCAAGCTGCCTCCAGGACGCCGACGTGCGCGGTACCGGAGCCAGTTCAACCACGCCGTCCTATGCCTCACCACTGCCGCTCCAACATCACCACCGTCCACTTCACCGGACTTGTTCCCGCTACGCCGTCCTTCGCCGCCTCGGATCTGCTTCCCCTCCGCCGACAGACGGCCACTGCAACACAGTCAACAATTTGGCCATGGGTTCGTCCAAGGCTCCACCCTCCTCCAAAACATCGGTTCCCCCAGTAAAACGAAGAACATCACCGCGATATTAGGAGGACACAACACTGGCAACCGGAACTACTACTCCTCTTCCCTTATTCGTGCAATCTTACGTGTCTGCTTGCACAGTATTCATCCCACGGAAGACACTAGTTGACCTCTTCTTCCTACACCTTCTTCCTAATACTAGATGTTCCTAGTAACTCGCGATGCACAAGGTTTCTCTTGATATACTATTTCACCTTAGCTAGAGGTCCGACGCCCCCTGGATTTCAATTCCTTGTCAGTTGATTCCCAATTAAAGGAAGCATTTACCGGTGTAACAGGCGATAGTCCGCATATTACGCAGGGGAGGCAGCACCTCAGTGTTTATCTTAGGGGTGTGTGGGGCCTAGGAGCTGCTGGCGCCCGGTCTGGAGGTCGGCCGGGTTTAAATAGATGGCCAGGGGGCGCTGCCAATCATGGCGGTGGTGTGAGGTCAAGGGGAGGGCGGGGCAACGGAGACAGTGGTCTGGGCCGGTGGTCGCTGGCGGTTCGAGAAAGATCATGAAAAGTGACTGGCAGGAGGTAGACGAAGGCCATCTGCCCGTTCCTTGTAGATCGCACGGTTCATAAAAAATCGACTGACCTATTTATTTTCAGTCGACTATTATTTTGGTACGACCATATGTGGTGGTGTGCTGGAGGAGTACCTGCATTTCCCAATCATCCCTGTGCTCATATATTACAAAATCATATGGAGTAGAATCTAGTTTTGTTTGCCATGCAATGTTGTAGAGCTATCATATGTCTCATGTCAGTTATTTTTCAGCCACCCGCTATCTGCTACTTTTACAGTGCACTAGTTCTGCACACACTTCACCCATACTCTCACTATTGTTTTTTATGCATGGGTATTTCAGCCTCTGCCAGCCGATTGATAGAAGCATGAAATAAAAGAGAGAAGTTGCTCCAGCTTTCTTCGTGCTTAGGCAAGACACGTTTCGGTGCTATAAAGAGTGCAGTGTCAGCAGATGGAGACGGTAAACGTAGCTCTGGAGTTGATGATCTCGCTCACCATGAAGCACCATCCCAGGTGCTTGCTTTAACTTCGCGGTGTCATATGTGGTTGCATGTTGCATATGGTGTCTAGCTTGCAAGTCAGCCTTTATTAAGATAAGGAAAGATATTTTTTACATGAACCACCATCCCGGGAGCACCGGAAGATAAATAGCTAGTCAGGGCACTGGACGAGCCAGTGACGAGCCCAGCACAGACAGGCATCCCTGCAAGCCAACTAAAAATCCATGATGGTGGCGAAGCAGCCCGCCTCCCACTAGGATCTCCGGTCCTCGATGATCATGCTCACCACTCCAGCCGGATGTCTAGCTTTTATTGCTTCCAATTTGGTTAAATTGCATCTGCTTAGCTTACACATTATACCTTTGAATATGACATGCCTTCTCGTTTTTGGTACATACTAGTACATCTATCTATTAACCATGTTCTTACATCAAACTAATGTTCTTGTGTATCCCTCATCAATCGCTTATGATGAGATAGTCAAGCCCGTGGATTACTGTGAGAAAAGATGCTCTTTTAAAGAATGAAGTGTCGGCCTCCCCACATGATTCTCAAGAAACATCAAGGTTAGGTGAAGATAGTGAACGTAGCTCTGTAGTTGATGAACGCATTTCCCCTACACCACCATCGCAGGTGCTTGCTCTAACTTGGCAGCGTGATATGTGGTTGCATGTTGCATATGGTGTCTGGATTGTAATTCTTCCAATCTGTTTAAATTGCATGTACTATTCTTCTTAGTTTATACATCATACATGTTAATGTGACATGCCTTCCTGTTTTTAGTACATAGGACATCTGTCCATTAAGCATGTCCTTACATAAAACTACTCTTTTTTTGTATCCCGCATTAATCAATATGACAAGACACCTTTAGTATATGCAGTGTGATATTGGTTGCATCTTTCATACGATTTATGGCAAGCGCTACTTCTAATTTGTTGAAACGTCATTTATGATGGGACGCTTTTAACTTGGCAGAGTCATATTGCTTGCATCTTTCATGTGGTGTCTAGCTTGCATTGCTTCTTATTTGTTGAAATGGCTTCTGCTTAGTTACACAAATAGTTGTGAATATGCCATGCTGTCCTGTTTTTTGTACATATTCCATCCTGGTATCATGTGTTTGCCTTAAATCAAAGTAGTGATTGTCAGTATCATGCATGAATGAGTTCTTAAGAGTGAATTTTCTTGCTTTTTCTTGTTAGTTTTACTTGACAATTCAAAATCAATAAAGCGGAAGGAAATTAGCAAGGCAGTGGACAGAGGTGCTCCTTCCACCCAACTAACCCGGAGGGCCTCTACAGATTCTACTCCGCCACCCCCAAGAAGATTTGCAAGACAACACATGCGTAGACACTCAACGCAACTGTGTTGATGATGAGCACGTCTCCCCTAGTCCACCATCACAGGTGCTCCCTCTAACTTAGCACTGTCATATGTGGTTGCATGTTATGTATGATGTCTAGCATGTATTGCTTCTAATTTTGTTGAATTCCATCTGCTTACTTTACACATTATACTTGTGAATAAGATACGTGTTCCTGTTTCTAGAACATACAATATCTGTCTATCACACCATGTTCTTACATCAAAGTACTACTATTGTGTAACGTGCAACAATCACTTATCATAACACACGTTTAACTTGGGACTGTGATATAGGTTACATATCGCATTCTTTTCTAGCTTGTACTACTTCTAATTTGTTGAAATGGCACTTATGACGAGACAGTTTTAACTTGGTAGAGTGATATTCGTTGCATCTTTCATATGGTGTCTAGCTTTCATTCCTTCTAATTTGTTGAAATGCCTTCTACTTAGTTTACACATCATAGCTGTGAATATGAAAAGCAAATTTTTATTCATTTTTCTTGTGGGTTTTACTTGACAAGGAAATAAAATTAAGAAAGTGGAAGGAAAAAATTAAGGCAGGGACGGATGGCGGTCTTCCGGCGAAACCGGTATCCCAGGTGCTTTCTCTAGCTTGGCAGTGTTATATTGTCTTGCATGTTTCATACAGTGTCTAGGTTGTATTGCTTGTAATTTTATTAAATTACTTCCGCTTAGTTTACACAAATAGTTGTGAATATGCCATGCCGTCCTGTTATTCATACATATTCCATCCTCGTATCATGTGTTTGCCTTACGTCGAGGTAGTGATTGTTAGTATCATGCATGAATGAGTTCTGAAGAGTGAATTTTATTGTTTTTTCTTGTCGGTTTTACTTGACAATGCAAAATCAATAAAGCAGAAGGAAATTAGCAAGCCAGTGGATAAAGGTGCTCCTTCCAAATGGAGGGTCTCTACACATTCTACTCCGCCATCCCGCCAACAAGATTTGGAAGACAACACATGCATAGACACTCAACGCAGTTGTGTGGATGATGAGCACGTCTCCCCTTGTCCACCATCACAGGTGCTCCCTCTAACATGGCACTGTTATATGTGGTTGCATGTTATGTATGATGTCTAGCCTGTATTGCTTCTAATTTTGTTGAATTCCATCTGCTTACTTTACACATTATACTTGGCAATAAGACACGTGTTCCTGTTTGTAGAACATACAATATATGTCTATCACACCTTGTTCTTACATCAAAGTACTACTGTTGTGTAAGCTGCAACAATCACTTTTCACAAGACACGTTTAACTTGGGAGTCTGATATAGTTTACATCTCGCATTATTTTCTAGCTTGTACTACTAATTTGTTGAAATGGCACTAATGACGAGACAATTTTCACTTGGTAGAGTGATATTCGTTGCATCTTACATATGGTGTCTAGCTTTCATTGCTTCTAGTTTGTTGAAATGCCTTCTGCTTAGTTTACACATCATAGTTCTGAATATGCAATGGCACTAATGACGAGAGACCTTTAACTTGGTAGTGTGGTGTTGTTTGCATCTTGCATATGATTTATTTCTTGTACTGCTTCACATTTGTTTAAATGCCAGTTATGACGAGACATTGTTAACTTGGCAGAGAGATATTTGTAGCATATTTCATATGGTGTCTCCCTTCCATTGCATTGCTTCTAATTTATTGAAATGCCTACTTCTTAGTTTGCACATCATAGTTCTGATTATCTCATGCCATCATGTTTTTTGTACATATTACATCCTCCTATCATGCGGTTGTCTAACATCAAAGTTTAGTTCGTCTGTACCACACATCAATTTGTTCTAGAGAACTAAATTTTTATTCCTTTTTCTTGTCGACTTGACTTGACATGGCACAGAGAAAGAGGAAGTAACACAGAATGGCAGGGGATGGTGTTAGTCGTCAGGACGCACGGAAACGAAAGCGGAAGAATTATGCAGATTCTACTGGTACTGATGGTGCAATAGAAGGTCAAAGTCCACCGGAAAATTATAGAAACACGGTATCTCGTGCTATACGAGCTGCAAAACAATCCAGACAGAAACTAATAGCTGCCACCAAACAAGCAGCGACAGCCCTAGTTGTTGCAACACCTTCCACAGTACCACCAGCTGCACGAGTTACTTGTTTGTCAACTCAGCTAGCAGCACATTCCCAAGCTACCTTGCCACCTGACACTACTTCCGAAGCACTCTTGACACAAGACGAGTTGCCAAGATCAGATGAACCTTGTGAGCTTCAACAGCAAGAAGGTAGTTGTTGGAGTCAAGTTACAGTTGCATGCTTCTTTATATGTAGTCTCACAGTTTAATGTACACTAACACTTCCTCTGTTCGTTGTTGGACTAGCACCTAGGCACAAGAGGAAACAAACATCAGGGATAATGCTCGATAGGTTAACTAAATCTAGAGGAGGAAAAATGGAGATCCGTTTTGAGGCAGGTTTAAAAAGGCCACGTGATGCTACAGAGTCAGCCAAGTTAGTATCAGAGGCAGCGGTTGCCGTTAGGTGTCATTCACGTATCCTCCCAACATGGATTCAGTATAGGACTGACAAAGATGAAACCCAGTTCAACACCTTCCTCGACCATTTATCTGTAAGTATGGTTATGTATGGAAATTAGTAATATCGTCTTGCTCTGTCCCATACTTTATAGGTTGCTGGTAATGAGACTTCCATAATTTTCAACAGATGAGGTTTAAGTTGGATAGCCAAGATGATGCAACCGGACAAGCATGCACCCATGTTTCCAAGTCTGCTCTGCGACAGTATCGGTATAACTTGAGGAAAACTCACTTTGAAGGCAAGGCTAACATTGAACTTGCCCAAACATCTCAAGTGGAAAATATATCGGATGAATACTCGAGAGGACTCGTTAAACACTGGTCTGATCCAAAGTATCAAGTACGTTATATATATGTGATCAGATAACATGTTGAACTCCTATTTATGCATGTGCCTCACAAATCTATCTTTTTGTAGTTGAACTGTTCAAAGAACAAGGCCAACCATAGGAAAGTGAAACTCCAACAGACAACAGGATTTCGTAGCAATATTGCACACTGCGAGGCTCTTGTATTAGCCGTCGTTTCACTCTTTTTGTTGTGCCATATTATTAGATCTATATTGACTTGTTCCAAATGCAGAGGAAAGCCCGCAAGGACCAAAAAGTACCTGAACCAAATGCTGTGGAAATCTTCAAGGACTGTCACACTAGGAAGACGAAGGGCATGACTACACCAGTCAAAGCCGTTGTTGTAAGTCCTTAATCCTCATGCCTTTTAACTACTACTTACTCTGACTTGTGCATTGAACTACATGGTTTGCATCCAATGTCTATTACTCTTTTCAATTTTATACACAATTTTCTTAGCGTATCATTGCACCTTACAAGGTTTAAAAGATAGGAGTGATGTTCCTTTGATCTTGATCTGTAATCTAGTTCCACGCTGGACTTGTCTATAGAACGTTATAATTGACTGTTTGTCTGTTCTCAGTTGTTTTGTGATATGAATGACATCATACTATGCTTACCATATTATAAACTTTGTCTCTTCATCCTTAGCTCTCAATACAATGTGAAGAAATAGACAATACATTAGCCATGGTACATGGTCATATGTTGGGAACCTGGTTTTATTATGTACTTTGCAGTAAAATACAACTAATATTTTACACGGGTTCACCAGAATAAGTTCTGTATATAGACCAAAGCTATTTTGTTTAGTTTTGCTGCCTCCTTAATATCTTCTGTTCTGGTACTACTAATGTAAAAACTCAACTTTTTAGCAAGCTATGGAACAAATGGTGGAACCGCCACCTTCTGAAGGTGACGAGGCAACTATAACCGCAATGTCATCTCTTGTTGTAGTGGGTCAGTACCTGTCCACTAACAGTCCAAAAGAATGTTCCTGCGTAATACTAGGTTGGTTGTTAAGGCAATCTCGTCCAAACAGCCTCATGATAAAGATATGCAAGCTCAAATCAATGTTATATCTGCGCTCCAGATACAAGTCCATTCCCTAACAAAGACCCTTTGTCAAACAAGGACGATCATTGTTTGATGTCGTCAAGATATGCATGGTTTTGAAACCAGACTATCACACATTTGCTATGTTGTTCAGGAGCCTAGGAGAAATGATGGCGATGGTTATGGTGCTCCATCGAACAGTACAACATGAAAACATAACAGCCAGGTCAAATGAACTGAGCTTCTGAACTTCTGGTGGTGCATTTATCTGGCGAACTGTTAACTTTTAAGCCAACCTTCCTTTTGTTATATGGTTGCAATTTGTTTTGTTGCGATACAAAATTTGTTCTAAACGTGTAGCCACCGGCTCAAGAAAACAGCAAGCCATTTTTGTATAGTGTAGGGTGTTCCCTATATTTGCACTGGTGGTGAACTTTGATGCCCAGTGGATGTAATCTGTGCAATCGCCTTAATAGCCTAGCGTTAGTTTTTGGCTTATTTCCTAGTCTTCTTTTTCCTTGGTTTGTTAGTGGCCACAACAACCATGGGTCATATACGGACCGTGGTAACCTGGAGCTTGCTACAGGCCGTTGGATCCATGGGCCTCCTACGGGCCGTCGAATATATGGGCCTCCAACGGGCCGTAGAATCAGTGGGCCTCGGGCCATCGGATAAATGGGCCCACATGGGTCGTAAACGGGCGTAATTGGTATTGGGCCAGCACGGTAATGGGCCGTTAACAGGCCGGAAGATAGCGAAGGCTTAATTCTGTCACACGCATAACGGGTCGTTAATGGGCCAGAATATAGGACGTGCTGGAAACGGCGCAATGGGTTAAGAGGCCACAAATGGGCCGATTCAAACCACGGGCCTAATTTGGCCCATTAGGGGAACATGCCAGTAATGGGCCGAAAGTAATCAAGGGCCGGAAAGGAGCCCAAGAATGTATGGGCCGTCAGTAGGCCGAAAGCTATCACGGGCTGGAAACGGCCCATGTGAATCATGGGCCATTATTTGGCATAAAGATATTTACTGTTTTTATAGGCAAGAAGCACCGCGGCCCATTAAAGGGCCCAAAGATACGAAATACCTCGTATGGGCCGAAAGACATCGTGGGCCATACATGGGCCGAAAATGAAATGAGCTGGTATTATACTGGCCGGCCCACATGACGCTGTTGGGCCGATTTCGGGAATGCCATAACGGTTGTGAGTTACCGAGCCGTAAAATAGGCTATATGCGAACATACCATTAACAGGCTTTCCATGGGTCGGCCCGCTAGCTTTTGACCAAGTCAACCGGGCCAACCTTTGTAAGCTAAATGGGCAAGTGTTGGGACGATGCACGTGTCGACATATCATAGGCGCCTATTTGACCCAATGACGAGCTGACACATGTTTCCTTCGTCCAATGAGAATTTTACACGTGGAAAATCGCCATTGGTCGTTGCTGTTAACGGGTTATCGGACCCAAAAACCGGACACGATAGCTTAACGGCGACCCGTTATGGTGGCCACGTGTCAGTTACCCATGATGAAAGCACTTCCATGATGCGTTATTTATCGTCATGGAAGTGAACACTTCCGTGATGATAATTTTGGTATGATCATGGAACACTTCTACGACAGCACATGCATGACTATCTTGATTCTGTCATAAAATCGTCATGGATGTACATGCATGACAAAAACATGACCTACAGTGACAAACACGTATCACCATGGAAGTCTGTTTTTTTATAGTGCACGGACCCTACAGGATGAGCGGCTGAGATTGCTGTTGGGCCTCTACTTCGCATCCACTTTGTCTCCTACCTCCCCAAGCCTAGATAATTCATACCTAGGGTTATGTTTAGGGTTAGCAAAGACATATGTGAGATACTTGAGAGCTTTGCTCCTTCTACCACTCCATTGGAGATCAAGGCCTCATAGGAGAGGATCCACTTGTGGATTTCATGGCCTCCTCTTGGAGAATACTACCATCATCAAGACTTCATCTATTAGGAGTGGGAAGAATTCTACCTAGTGCTTCTCTCCTTTGATTATTCTTGTAATCTTGTGGACCTATGTGTTTGCTATTCTAGTGGATGTGTGATTGGGTATTGTTGGAGTGATTTCCTCTTTGTGTTCTTAGTATTCATCCCTTTTCCCCCTCCAATTGTGAAAAGATTCATCTTAGGGTTTCACCCTACAACATCTTGGTATCATGAGCAAGTTTGATTCACATCTTGGAGGCCCTACCCCAATTTGCTAGCTTGCTTTCTTGTTTTTCATCCTAATTCAAAAATCCCCACAAAAAATAGCCACAAAATTTTTCTTGCAATTTGTTCGATCTTGTGAGATTTGGTTGATTTGATCCATGAATTTGGTGTTTGACAAGTGGATCTAACCCCTTACCTTCTTTCCCACCCTCCCCACCATCGATTTTGGCCGCAAATTTGTAAATCCCCACAGATCTGAGGTGTTCTTGAGTTCCTAGAACACCCCGTGCGCATGGGCCATTGGGACACCATGCACACGGGCCTCACTTACCCCGTGTGCATGTACCATATAGAGCAGTTCGACGATTCTCTGTTTTCCATAATTTTGCCTTTCCACCACCACTATTGACCTTCCGCAATATTTCTCGTGAGCATTTGAGCTTTGGAGCTATGGTTCACAGGTGTCCTAAGGTGTTTCGGCTACTTAGGCGCGATTTTACTTCACCATCACCGCCAGTCGTCATCGGCTCGGACTCCACTTCGACATCGACAACCCTGTCTTCATACCAACCGTAAGCAAGGACAGTAACCTCGACGACACCATTGTATTACCCTTGCCATTACCTTGATAACCTCGAGTCTCTTTTGCATAGCTTACCCATCGAGACTAGCAAGTTGAGAATTGTCGGGCCATGCTTATAGTGCATCTTTAGTGTTACGTCTCTCCCGTGCATATACTACTTGTTACCTCGCATTCTGGATCGCATATCAAGCATTGTGGCATAGTAAAAAAAGCTTTTAAGAAAAAAAAAGAGAAGCAAGAGCTTGTAAGCAATAGCATTGAGTCACTTTGCCTAGTTCATCATCTTGGTTCATACATACATAAGCATACTTGGAATAGTAGATGATCCGGTTCTCTATTAGGTTGGTGCACTAGCGTATCTAGCCCATTAGAGCAATCGAGCTAGCGTCTCTCTAGTATCCGCACAACAAGAGCATTCTCGTGGTTCCACCTCTTAGAGCTCACCCCTTGGTTGTGTTGATCCCATCTATCTTTCGCGTGTGTGTTCCTAGTGATTTCCTTGGGTTTTGATCTATTTGTCTTACTTGTGATTTGTGCATCTCTTCAACTTTTTGAACATCTTGACAACAATTTGCTTGAATTATTTTTGCCACTTCCTAACCGAGATCCTCCATAAGCCTTTTACTTGTAGGTGTGAGAAACAATACCCTTTACCAATTCTACTATTATACCATCACGTGGGATCGTACTCATTACATCCACAATCTTCGGAAAAGGTAACTTTGGTTTTGGTATTTCATTTTCCTACTCACCACCACTTCCACAGGATGGATAGGCCTACTTCTTCGGTGAACCCACTCTTCGAGGATCACAATGGAGAAGCGACTAAGTCACCAAGAAACACTTCTTCATCACATGACGAGCTCTACATCAAGAGAGTGTAGCTTTGGGTGATCACATCGAGCAACTCGCCACCGACCTACGACAATCGGAAGCACAACAACAAGACTATTTGGACGCCAAGCTCTCCAAACAAATTGAAGAATTCTGCAACATGATCATGAGCCACGCGTCTTCCTCAACCTCTTCTCCAAGAAGACGCCAGTCAAGTCGCCACTTGTTGTCATATTATTCTTCCGATGCGAGTCCTCCTCGGTGCGACGACACTCAAGACCGCCAAGCGCAAGAAAATCCGTTCCATGGCAATGTTCTACAAGACCGAGTTAGAGCACGCGAGCAGGCGCGATGACAAGAACGAGAAGCCATGGATCAAGAACAACTACCGCCACATCGGCCACGTCAAGCATCTCAAGACGGTGATGCAATCCGGCAAGAGCAACAAAGCCGTGAAGCTCCAGCTCAAGCGGCTCAAGACGCACTCCGAGATTCCACTCGAGCCATTGCCCAACGCAGTCATCAAGTACGTGAGCAAGAGGAAGCCCTTCGTCAAGCACGACAAGAAGAAGCTGCCAGACGTGGAGAACAACAAGAAAGGCGAAAACGATAAAATATGCATCACCCTCCTCGACGCCAAGAGCGCAACCACAAGAAGATCCTCCTCCACGTCCAGAGCGACAACAAGCGGATAAAGTGCTTGAAGACCCTCTTCCACGCCAAGAGCAACATCAACATCGCCACTATGATGAATAACTCTGCTACGACAAGCTCAAGTTCACCATGCCCCAAGTTCTCCGGAAGCAATGATCCTGAGGAGTACCTATCATGGGCATTGGAAGTCGACAAGATATTCCGTCTTCACAACTATGACGAGGAAAATAAGATCGCCACGGCATCCCTCGAATTTCAAGACTACGTCCTCATTTGGTGGGAGCATGTGATCGAGCGACGCTGTGAGAAGGACGAGCCACCCATCACAACTTTGACACAAATGAAGGATGTCATGCGAGCTCGCTTCGTGCCAACATACTACAGATGGGATCTCCTCAAGAAGTTGCAACTCCTCAAGCAAGGCATGACGATGGTGGAAGAATACAACCAAGAAGTGGAGATTGCCATGATACGAGCTAATGTCAAAGAAGATGATGAGCGAACAATGGCACGCTTCTTGAACGGCCTCAACCACCCAACAAAGAAGATTGCTGATTGCCAACCCTACTACAATCTTCTTGAGCTAGTTTACCAAGCGACCAAGATGGAGCGACAAGTACATGAAGACTTCAAATATGCCAAGTACTCATCCAAGACCTATGGATCATACACTCAAGTTACCTCTACTATGACTTCAACACCTCCTACCTCGACTAGAGCATTGCCAAGTAAGGGCGAAAAGACAAGTTCCAGGCAAGCGACGACTTCCTCAACTCGACCTCCGGCAAGCAACTACAAGAACAAGACTTCTTCTTCATCGGCACCACCAGACGATCTCGTTAAGACAAGTTCTACCAAGTGCTTCACATGTGGTGGCCGTGGACACAAGTCTTTCCAATGCATCAACAAGCGAACCATGATTGCAAATGATGATGGCACGTACGACTCCATGCGTGAGGATGAGATGGAAGAAGAAGAAGATGCTCAAGTTTATTGCGACGATGATTCAAGTCCCGCTCTTGTGGTCTCCAAGGTCTTGACACTTCAACACCAACAAGAGAAAGACCAAAGGTGTCACATCTCCCACACCAAGACCGGCATCAATGGACGCTCCGTGAAAGTCATCATAGACGGTGGAGGCTGCCACAACTTGGCATGTGAAGAGATATGCTCCAAGCTACAATTGGTGAAACATCCTCTCCCCTACAAGGTCCAATGGCTTAGCGACTCCGGCACTATTCAAGTGGAGCACACTGTGCACGTTTCGTTCAAGATTGGTGCCTACGAGGACACTATTGAGTGTGACATCGTTCCTATGTCCATATGCCAACTTCTCTTGGGAAGACCTTGGCAATTTAACCGCGGCTTCATCCACAATGGGCGAACAAAATACTATAGCTTCAAGATGAATGAAACCGAGTTTGTGTTACGACCTATGTCTCCAAGCCAAGTGATCGCCGACAAGCAAGCATCCACACATCATGGAGAGACTAGTGAGAGAGTGAACAACCACAAAGAGAGTGAGCACCACAAGCCCAAATTGAGTGACTCTTCGTCAAGAGAGAAAAACATGGTCCTCCTAGCCACAAAAAGAGAGATGATAGAAGTGTGTGAGAACCCATCAAGTGTCATACACTATGTCCTAGTATGCAAAGATGAGGTGCCAAAGACAAACACTCCTAATCATTTTCCTCTAGTGTTGTCTGAGTTGTTGCAGGAATTCGCGGATGTCTTTCCCGATGAGCTACCTCCCGGTCTTCCTCCTCTACATGGCATCACACATCGGATTGACATCATCCCCGGCGCGCCCCTTCCTAACAAGGCTCCATACCACGTCAACCCCGAAGAAACCAAAGAAATACAAAGGCAAGTCCAACATCTCATAGACCAGCATGGACATGTGCGTGAAAGTTTGAGTCCTTGTGCCGTACCGGTCATTCTTGCACCAAAAAGAGACGGTAGCTTCCATATGTGTATCGATTGTAGACCTTGATGGTATGCTAGATGAGCTTAGCGGTGCCACTATTTTCTAAAAAATTGATTATTATCAAGTCCGCATACAAGAAGGTGATGAATGGAAAACCGCTTTCAAAACAAAGTTTGGTTTGTTGGAGTGGTTAGTTGTGCCTATGGGTTTATCGGAAGCACCCGGTACTTTCATGCGTGTCATGCATTATGTGCTTCGTCCTTACAATGGTGTGTTTGTTGTGGTCTACTTTGACGACATTCTCGTGTTTAGTGAATCCCATAAAGAGCATGTAGACATCTTAGGGCCGCTTTGCAAACTCTTAGAAAAGAACGTCTTTATGCCAATATGGATAAATGCACTTTTGGTGTTGACAAGATTGTTTTCTTGGGCTTTGTCGTATCTTCCAAGGGTGTTCACATTAACGAGTCTACAATTGAAGCAATTAAAACATGGACACAACCCACTAATTTGCAACAAGTGCGTAGTTTCCTTGGTCTAGCGAGTTTCTATCTTCACTTTGTGAAAGCCTTTAGCACTATTGCCGCACTGTTGCATGCTTTGCATAAGAAGAATGCACCCTTTGTTTGGGGACCTTCTCAATCTACCGCATTTGATCAGCTCAAATCTTTGCTTACGCATGCCCCAATTCTTGCATTACCCAATTTCAACAAAACTTTTGAGGTTCATTGTGATGCTAGTGGATATGGAATTGGTGGAGTTTTAATGTAAGAAAAGCGACCCATTGCATACTTTAGTGAAAAAATTTCTAGTGCTCAACTTCACTAGCCCATTTATGATAAAGAATTGTATGCTTTAGTGCGAGTATTGCATCTTTGGGAGCATTATCTTCGCCTAGATGAATTTGTCATACATACCAATCATGAGACACTAAAGTACCTTAAAGGTCAAACCAAGTTCAATAAACGACATGCTAAATGGAGTGAATTTATTGAATCGTTTCCTTATGTGATCAAGTACATTAAGGGTAAAGAAAATGTTGTGGCGGATCCTCTTTCCCGCATATGCATGTTAGTTACTCAACTTGAGTTGAATGTCATTGGCTTTGAGCATGTTAAAGATCATTATGCACATGATCCTACGTTTCCGGTTCCTTATGCCAAATGTCTTGCTAAAACTTGTTGGGGGAACTATTATCTCAAAAATGGCTACCTTATGCGTGCTAACAAGCTTTGTATACCCGAGTCTATGCTTTGTTTGTTAATTTTTGAAAGAGGCTCATGGCGGAGGCCTTATGGGACATTTTGGGCGCGACAAGACCTTTTCCACACTCTCCTTCAAGTACTTCTGGCCAAAGATGTTCCACGACGTGGCACGCTTCACCAATGAATGCTCTACACGCCGCAAAGCTAAGTCACACTCTCAATCTCATGGTTTACATATGCCACTTCCAATTCCATATCAACTATGGGAAGATATTAGTATGGATTTCGTGCTTGGTTTTCCTAGAACTCAAAATGGAAAGGATTCCATATTTGTTGTTGTGGACCATTTGTAAAAAATGGCACATTTCATCCCATGCAATAAGATAGACGATGCTTCATAGGTTGCAAATCTCTTTTGTAGGGAAATCTTCAGGTTGCATGGAGTGCCAAGGACAATTGTGTCGGACCGCAACGTCAAGTTCTTAAGCTACTTTTGGAAGACCATATGCGCCAAGCTCGGTATCAAGCTACTATTCTCCACGGCCTATCATCCCCAAACCGATGGCCAAACGGAAGTCACCAACCGGACGCTATCTACTCTCCTACGCGTGTTGATAAAGAAGAACATCAAAGAGTGGGAGGAGTGCTTACCCATCGCTGAGTAAGCCTACAATCGAACTCGACACTCTACTACCGGCAAGTCCTCCTTCAAGGTTGTCTACGACTTCAACCCATTGTCTCCATTGGACATTCTACTTCTTCCGCTCCAAGAACGCGCAAACATGGATGCAAGTGCAAGGGCAAGCTTTCCCAAGAAGATGCATCAAGATACAAGGGCAACGATCGAGGGTCAAGTACATCGCATCACCACCAATCTCAACATACACAAGACACCAATGGTGTTTCAACCGGGAGATCTTGTATGGCTTCATCTTCACAAGGACTGCTTCCCCAAAGAACGCAAGTCCAAGCTACTGCCGTGAGCCGATGGACCCTTCAAGGTGCTAGCACGCTACAATAACAATGCTTACAAGATTGACATCCCATGCGACAAGTGCAACGTAAGTGACATCTTCAACGTCAAAGACTTGGCCAAGTACCATGGTGATGAAGATCATGATCCATGGACGAATCTCTCCCAAGGGGGGAGGGAGATGATGCGGATCATCCTTCCATCATCCCCATGGACTCTACACCAATACGACCAGCACCGTGTGGACCCATGACAAGAGCTCGAGCACACTAAATAGAAATCAAGGTGAACTCCTTCCTGCTTGACATGCCTATGAACACAAATGAGACTTGGGTGCTACCTCATCAAAATGTATTGTGTGTACTTAGGTACGAAGAGTGCACTTCCAAGCAGCTAACGAGTACCACCAACTCCAAGGAGAAGCACCCCAAGTCGCCAAGGAGGAAGAAGGAGTCCACAATAATCTGGACAGAAGGTCCCAGGCAACCCCGTGCGCACGGGTCCCCGACACCTCATGTCCACAGACTACACAGGGAGCTACGACTGTAGCACCCCGTGCGCATGGGCCCAACTTACCCCTGCGAACGGACCCTACAGGATGAGCGGCTGATAATTCTTACCTACACTACTGTAGGATGCTGCTAACACGACACTACGATCAGAGACCCTTTGACGAAACCGTGTGCGATGCCATAATCGCAAACGGTGGTGTAAAAAAACGGTCAAAAAAGGTGCAAAACGTTTGCGAAGGAGGATGCATCAAACACAGTTCAGATTTTAGTTGAGTGTGTGATGCAGGCCCCCCGGTTCAGCTCAATTAACCGTTTGCGATGAGGAGGAACAAAAGAAATGGGCAGCCAGATGAAGGTGTGTGCGATGTACAGCATACGGCTCACTCGGATGAACTATTTGTGATTAGGCAACACAAAAGAAACGGTCAGCCAAATCAAAGGTGTGTGCAATATACGGCATGCGGTTCACTCGGATGAACTGTTTGCGTTGACACATGAGAATAGAACCGGTTCAAATGAACAAGATGTGTGTGATACGAGGCAAACATGCCTATAATCGGAAACATGTGCGAAGACCGATAACAACACAGAGGATTACTGCTAACAAGCCGTGTGTGTTGTGAGCAAATGATTGCTGGTATACAATTGTGAGTGATTGATGAAAACAACACCGACGGGTTCCATTGTTTAGTCCGTGTGCGATGTGATTTACATTGTCCGCACAACATCTACGCTCTTTCTGCAGAGCATCAACATATATACTTAAAAAGATAGCACTGCATAACCAAATTAAGCATACAATTACACAAGTGACTACACAATTGGGGAACGTAGTAATTTCAAAAAAATTCCTACGCACACACAAGATCATGGTGATGCATAGCAACGAGAGGGGAGAGTGTTGTCCACGTACCCTCGTAGACCAAAAGCGGAAGCGTTAACACAACGCGGTTGATGTAGTCGTACGTCTTCATGATCCGACCGATCAAGTACCAAACGCACGGCACCTCCGAGTTCAGCACACGTTCAGCTCGATGACGTCCCTCGAACTCCTATCCAGCCGAGTGTTGAGGGAGAGTTTCTTTAGCACGACGGCGTGGTGACGATGATGATGTTCTACCGACACAGGGCTTCGCCTAAGCACCGCTACGATATTATCGAGGTGTAATATGGTGGAGGGGGGCACCGCACACGGCTAAGAGATCAATAGATCAATTGTTGTGTCAATGGGGTGCCCCCCTGCCCCCTATATAAAGGAGCAAGGGGGGAGGCGGCCGGCCTAGGAGGAGGGCGCGCCAAGGGGGGAGTCCTACTCCCACCAGGAGTAGGACTCCTCCTTTCCTTGTTGGAGTAGGAGAAGGGAAGGGAGAAGGAGAAGGAAGGAAGGGGGCGCGCCCCCTCCCTAGTCCAATTCGGACTAGTCCATGGGGAGGGGTGTGGCCACCCTTTGGGGCCTTTCTCTCCTTTCCCGTATGGCCCATTAAGGCCCAATACGAATTCCCGTAACTCTCCGGTACTCCAAAAATACCCGAATCACTCAGAACCTTTCCGATGTCCGAATATAGTCGTCCAATATATTGATCTTTACGTCTCGACCATTTCGAGACTCCTCGTCATGTCCCTGATCTCATCCGGGACTCCGAACTCCTTCGGTACATCAAAACTCATAAACTCATAATAAAACTGTCATCATAACGTTAAGCGTGCGGACCCTACGGGTTCGAGAACTATGTAGACATGACCAAGACACGTCTCCGGTCAATAACCAATAGCGGGACCTGGATGCCCATATTGGCTCCCACATATTCTACGAAGATCTTTATCGGTCAAACCGCATAACAACATACGTTGTTCCCTTTGTCATCGATATGTTACTTGCCCGAGATTCGATCGTCAATATCTTAATACCTAGTTCAATCTCGTTACCGGCAAGTCTCTTTACTCGTTCCGTAATACATCATCTCGCAACAAACTCATTAGTTGCAATGCTTGCAAGGCTTAAGTGATGTGCATTACCGAGAGGGCCCAGAGATACCTCTCCGACAATCGGAGTGACAAATCCTAATCTCGAAATACGCCAACCCAACAAGTACCTTCGGAGACACCTGTAGCGCACCTTTATAATCACCCAGTTACGTTGTGACGTTTGGTAGCACATAAAGTGTTCCTCCGGTAAACAGGAGTTGCATAATCTCATAGTCATATGAACATGTATAAGTCATGAAGAAAGCAATAGCAACATACTAAACGATCGAGTGCTAAGCTAACGGAATGGGTCAAGTCAATCACATCATTCTCCTGATGATGTGATCCCATTAATCAAATGACAACTCATGTCTATGGCTAGGAAACATAACCATCTTTGATCAATGAGCTAGTCAAGTAGAGGCATACTAGTGACACTCTGTTTGTCTATGTATTCACACATGTATCATGTTTCCGGTTAATACAATTCTAGCATGAATAATAAACATTTATCATGATATAAGGAAATAAATAATAACTTTATTATTGCCTCTAGGGCATATTTCCTTCAGTCTCCCACTTGTACTAGAGTCGATAATCTACTTCACATCGCCATGTGATTTAACACCAATAGTTCACATGACCATGTGATTAACACCCATAGTTCACATCATCATGTGACCAATACCCAAAGGGTTTACTCGAGTCAATAATCTAGTTCACATCGCTATGTGATTAACACCCAAAGATTACTAAGGTGTGATCATGTTTTGCTTGTGAGAGGAGTTTTGTCTATTGGTCTGTCACATTCAGATCCGTATGTATTTTGCAAATTTCTATGTCAACAATGCTCTGCACGGACCTACTCTAGCTAAATGCTCCCACTTTCAATATGTATCCAGATTGAGACTTAGAGTCATCTGGATCAGTGTCAAAACTTGCATCGACGTAACCCTTTACGACGAACCTTTTTGTCACCTCCATAATCGAGAAACATATCCTTATTCCACTAAGGATAATTTTGACCGATGTCCAGTGATCTACTCCTAGATCACTATTGTACTCCCTTGCCAAAATCAGTGTAGGGTATACAATAGATCTGGTACACAGCATGGCATACTATATAGAACCTATGGCCGAGGCATAGGGAATGACTTTCATTCTCTTTCTATCTTCTGCCGTGGTTGGGCTTTGAGTCTTACTCAATTTCACACCTTGTAACACGGGCAAGAAACTATTTCTTTGACTGTTCCATTTTGAACTACTTCAAAATCTTGTTAAGGTATGTACTCATTGAAAAAACTTATCAAGCATCTTGATCTATCTCTATAGATCTTGATGCTCAATATGTAAGCAGCTTCACCGAGGTCTTTCTTTGAAATAATCCTTTCAAACACTCCTTTATGATTTGCAGAATAATTCTACATTATTTCCGATCAACAATATGTCATTCATATATACTTATCAGAAATGCTGTAGTGCTCCCACTCACTTTCTTGTAAATACAGGCTTCACCGCAAGTCTGTATAAAACTATATCCTTTGATCAACTTATCAAAGCGTATATTCCAACTCCGAGATGCTTGCACCAGTCCATAGATGGATCGCTGGAGCTTGCATATTTTGTTAGCACCTTTAGGATTGACAAAACCTTCTGGTTGCATCATATACAACTCTTTTTTAATAAATCCGTTAAGGAATGTAGTTTTGTTTATCCATTTGCCAGATTTCATAAAATGCGGCAATTGCTAACATGATTCGGACAGACTTAAGCATAGATACGAGTGAGAAACTCTCATCATAGTCAACACCTTAAACTTGTCGAAAACCTTTTGCGACAATTCTAGCTTTGTAGATAGTAACACTACTATCAGCGCCTGTCTTCCTCTTGAAGATCCATTTAATCTCAATGGCTTGCCGATCATTGGGCAAGTCAATCAAAGTCCATACTTTGTTCTCATACATAGATCCCATCTCAGATTTCATGGCCTCAAGCCATTTTGCGGAATCTGGGCTCATCATCGCTTCCTCATAGTTCGTAGGTTCGTCATGGTCAAGTAACATGACCTCCAGAACAGGATTACCGTACCACTCTGGTGCGGATCTCATTCTGGTTGACCTACGAGGTTTGGTAGTAACTTGATCCGAAGCTTCATGATCATCATCATTAACTTCCTCACTAATTGGTGTAAGCATCACTGGAACTGATTTCAGTGATGAACTACTTTCCAATTTGGGAGAAGGTACAGTTACCTCATCAAGTTCTACTTTCCTCCCACTCACTTCTTTCGAGAGAAACTCCTTCTCTAGAAAGGATCCATTCTTAGCAACGAATTTGCCTTCGGATCTGTGATAGAAGATATACCCAATAGTCACCTTTGGGTATCCTATGAAGACGCATTTCTCCGATTTGGGTTCAAGCTTATCATGTTGAAACTTTTTCACATAAGCATCGCAACCCCAAACTTTAAGAAATGACAACTTTGGTTTCTTGCCAAACCATAGTTCATAAGATGTCGTCTCAACGGATTTAGATGGTACCCTATTTAACGTGAATGCAGCTGTCTCTAATGCATAACCCCAAAACGATATTGGTAAATCGGTAAGAAACATCATAGATTGCACTATATCCAATAGAGTACGGTTATGACGTTCACACACACCATTATGCTGTGGTGTTCCAGGTGGCACGAATTTGTGAAACTATTCCACATTGTTTTAATTGAAGACCAAACTCGTAACTCAAATATTTGTCTCCGCGATCAGATCGTAGAAACCTTATTTTCTTGTCACGATGATTTTCCACTTCACTCTGAAATTCTTTGAACTTTTCAAATGCTTCAGACTTATGTTTCATCAAGTACATATACCCATATCTGCTCAAATCATTTGTGAAGGTAAGAAAATAACGATACCTGCCGTGAGCCTCAACACTCATTGGATCGCATACATCAGTATGTATTATTTCCAATAAGTCAGTTGCTCGCTCCATTGTTCCGGAGAACGGAGTCTTAGTCATCTTGCCCATAAGGCATGGTTCGCAAGCATCAAGTGATTCATAATCAAGTGATTCCAAAGCCCATCAGCATGGAGTTTCTTCATGCTTTTACACCAATATGACCTAAACGGCAGTGCCACAAATAAGTTGCACTATCATTATTAACTTTGCATCTTTTGGCTTCAATATTATGAATATGTGTATCACTACGATCGAGATCCAACGAACCATTTTCATTGGGTGTGTAGCCATATAAGGTTTTATTCATCTAAACAGAACAACAATTATTCTCTAACTTAAATGAATAACCGTATTGCAATAAACATGATCAAATCATATTCATGCTCAACGCAAACACCAAATAACACTTATTTAGGTTCAACACTAATCCCGAAAGTATAGGGAGTGTGCGATGATGATCATATCAATCTTGGAACCACTTCCAATACACATCGCCACTTCATCCTTAACTAGTTTCTGTTCATTATGCAACTCCCGTTTCGAGTTACTACTCTTTAGCAACTGAACCAGTATCAAATACAGAGGGGTTGCTACGAACACTAGTAAAATACACATCAATAATCTGTATATCAAATATACCTTTGTTCACTTTGCCATCCTTCTTATCCACCAAATACTTGGGGCAGTTCCGCTTCCAGTGACCAGTCCCTTTGCAGTAGAAGCACTTAGTCTCAGGCTTAGGACCAGACTTAGGCTTCTTCACTTGAGCAGCAACTTGCTTGCCATTCTTCTTGAAGTTCCCCTTCTTCCCTTTACCCTTTTCTTGAAACTAGTGGTCTTGTCAACCATCAACACTTGATGTTTTTCTTGATTTCTACCTTCGTTGATTTCAGCATCACGAAGAGCTTGGGAATTACTTTCGTCATCCCTTGCATACTATAGTTCATCACGAAGTTCTACTAACTTGGTGATGGTGACTAGAGAATTTTGTCAATCACTATTTTATCTGGAAGATTAACTCCCACTTGATTCAAGCGATTGTAGTACCTAGACAATCTGAGCACATGCTCACTGCTTGAGCTATTCTCCTCCATCTTTTAGCTATACAAATTGTTGGAGACTTCATATCTCTCAACTCGGGTATTTGCTTGAAATATTAACTTCAATTCCTGGAGCATCTCATATGGTCCATGACGTTCAAAACGTCTCTGAAGTCCCAATTCTAAGCCGTTAAGCATGGTGCACTAAACTATCAAGTAGTTATCATATTGAGCTAGCCAAACATTCATAACGTCTGCATCTGCTCCTGCAATAGGTCTGTCACCTAGCGGTGCATCAAGGACATAATTGTTCTATGCAGCAATGAGGATAATCCTCAGATCACGGATCCAATCCGCATCTTTGCTACTAACATCTTTCAACATAATTTTTCTCTAGGAACACATCAAAATAAACATAGGGAAGCAACAACGCGAGCTATTGGTCCACAACATAATTTGCAAAATACTATCAGGACTAAGTTCATGATAAATTTAAGTTCAATTAATAAAATTACTTAAGAACTCCCACTTAGATAGACATCCCTCTAATCCTCTAAGTGATCACGTGATCCATATCAACTAAACCATGTCCGATCATCACATGAGATGGAGTAGTTTCAACGGTGAACGTCACTATGTTGATCATATCTACTATATGATTCACGCTCGACCTTTCGGTCTCCGTGTTCCGAGGCCATATCTGTTATATGCTAGGCTCATCAAGTTTAACCTGAGTATTCCGCGTGTGCAACTGTTTTGCACCCGTTGTATTTGAATGTAGAGCCTATCACACCCGATCATCACGTGGTGTCTCAGCACGAAGAACTTTCGCAATAGTGCGTACTCAGGGAGAGCACTTATACTTTGATAATTTAGTGAAGGATCATCTTATAATGCTACCGTCAATCAAAGCAAGATAAGATGCATAAAAGATAAACATCACATGCAATCAATATAACTGATATGATATGGCCATCATCATCTTGTGCTTGTGATCTCCATCTCCGAAGCACCGTCATGATCACCATCGTCACCGGCGCGACACCTTGATCTCCATCGTAGCATCGTTGTCGTCTCGCCAACTATTGCTTCTACGACTATCGCTACCGCTTAGTGATAAAGTAAAACAATTACATGGCGATTGCATTGCATACAATAAAGCGACAACCATATGGCTGCTGCCAGTTGCCGATAACTCGGTTACAAAACATGATCATCTCATACAATAAAATTCAGTATCATGTCTTGACCATATCACATCACAACATGCCCTGCAAAAACAAGTTAGACGTCCTCTACTTTGTTGTTGCAAGTTTTACCTGGCTACTACGGGCTTAGCAAGAACCGTTCTTACCCACGCATCAAAACCACAACGATAGTTTCTCAAGTTGGTGTTGTTTTAACCTTCGCAAGGACCGGGCGTAGCCACACTCGGTTCAACTAAAGTGAGAGAGACAGACACCCGCCAGTCACCTTTAAGCAACGAGTGCTCGCAACGGTGAAACCAGTCTCGCGTAAGCGTACGCGTAATGTCGGTCCGGGCCGCTTCATCTCACAATACCGCCGAACCAAAGTATGACATGCTGGTAAGCAGTATGACTTATATCGCCCACAACTCATTTGTGTTCTACTCGTGCATATAACATCAACACATAAAACCTGACTCTGATACCACTATTGGGGAACGTAGTAATTTCAAAAAATTTCCTACGCACATGCAAGATCATGGTGATGCATAGCAACGAGAGGGGAGAGTGTTGTCCACGTACCCTCGTAGACCGAAAGCGGAAGCGTTAACACAACGCGGTTGATGTAGTCGTACGTCTTCACGATCCGACCGATCAAGTACCGAACGCACGGCACCTCCGAGTTCAGCACACGTTCAGCTCGATGACGTCCCTCGAACTCCGATCCAGCCGAGTGTTGAGGGAGAGTTTCGTCAGCACGACGGCGTGGTGACGATGATGATGTTCTACCGACGCAGGGCTTCGCCTAAGCACCGCTACGATATTATCGAGGTGTAATATGGTGGAGGGGGGCACCGCACACGGCTAAGAGATAAATAGATCAATTGTTGTGTCAATGGGGTGCCCCCCTGCCCCCGTATATAAAGGAGCAAGGGGGGAGGCGGCCGGCCTAGGAGGAGGGCGCGCCAAGGGGGGAGTCCTACTCCCACCGGGAGTAGGACTCCTCCTTTCCTTGTTGGAGTAGGAGAAGGGAAGGGAGAAGGAGAAGAAAGGAAGGGGGCGCCCCCCCCCCTCCCTAGTCCAATTCGGACTAGTCCATGGGGAGGGGTACGGCCACCCTTTGGGGCCTTTCTCTCCTTTCCCGTATGGCCCATTAAGGCCCAATACGAATTCCCGTAACTCTCCGGTACTCCGAAAAATACCCGAATCACTCGGAACCTTTCCGATGTCCGAATATAGTCGTCCAATATATCGATCTTTACGTCTCTACCATTTCAAGACTCCCCGTCATGTCCCCGATCTCATCCGGGACTCCGAACTCCTTCGGTACATCAAAACTCATAAACTCGTAATAAAACTGTCATCATAACGTTAAGCGTGCGGACCCTACGGGTTCGAGAACTATGTAGACATGACCAAGACACGTCTCCGGTCAATAACCAATAGCGGGACCTGGATGCCCATATTGGCTCCCACATATTCTACGAAGATCTTTATCGGTCAAACCGCATAACAACATACGTTGTTCCCTTTGTCATCGATATGTTACTTGCCCGAGATTCGATCGTCAATATCTTAATACCTAGTTCAATCTCGTTACCGGCAAGTCTCTTTACTCGTTCCGTAATACATCATCTCGCAACAAACTCATTAGTTGCAATGCTTGCAAGGCTTAACTGATGTGCATTACCGAGAGGGCCCAGAGATACCTCTCCGACAATCGGAGTGACAAATCCTAATCTCGAAATACGCCAACCCAACAAGTACCTTCGGAGACACCTGTAGAGCACCTTTATAATCACCCAGTTACGTTGTGACGTATGGTAGCACACAAAGTGTTCCTCCGGTAAACGGGAGTTGCATAATCTCATAGTCATAGGAACATGTATAAGTCATGAAGAAAGCAATAGCAACATACTAAACGATCGAGTGCTAAGCTAACGGAATGGGTCAAGTCAATCACATCATTATCCTAATGATGTGATCCCGTTAATCAAATGAAAACTCATGTCTATGGCTAGGAAACATAACCATCTTTGATCAACGAGCTAGTCAAGTAGAGGCATACTAGTGACACTCTGTTTGTCTATGTATTCACACATGTATCATGTTTTCGGTTAATGCAATTCTAGCATGAATAATAAACATTTATCATGATATAAGGAAATAAATAATAACTTTATTATTGCCTCTAGGGCATATTTCCTTCATACACACCAAAGAAAGCAATTACATGCATACTAAAGTAGGAGAAACGAGGATCTAATCATCTACTTATTGTTGTGATGACGCTTGCCATTGGTCTGCTTCCGGTTGGATCCCTATCCGTTTTGGGGAAGGAGGCACTTCCTCATGTCAACGATCCGCCTGTACATGTCGTAGCTCGTGTACGCCTCCTTGGCCGCATACATGATGTGAGCTTTGTCGAGTTTCTCCATCCAGGCCGAGTGCCAGGCACGCTTGTCCTTGTTGCATTAATCCTTCATGTCTCTGTAGTAGGGGTCGATGATGGCCTCGGCGAGGTGAACCAGTGAGTCCTTCTCATGCTCCTTGCTGCCCCAGATCTTGTATTGGCCCTGGACGTCGACAAGATTCTGGCAAGCGATGCCAGAATTCTCGAGTGCCTTTACATCATTGATGATGTCCACCGTAGTGAACATGTAGTGGGGGCTGTTGACAAACCTGGCGAAACGCTCGCAAGGCCTTGTGGCCAGGCAGTAGCGGTAGACGAGGACGTGGTGGCGCACGCACATCTGGGCAACGGCGACCTTGGGACGAGACCCAGCACGAGCGCGGGTGTACTCGAGGTTGAACCCGACCACCTTGTACTTCTTCGCGGCAAGCTACAGCTCCATGATGTGGATGGAGTGCTCCACCCAGACCTGGTCGTTGGTGTACACCACTGAGAGGTCCATGAACCTTCTGTGGGTGTCCACTAGGGCATGCATGGTGAACTGCTGCTCGTCGTTGGTAGCCGCTCGGAGCGCCATTGGAGCCACGCAGGATACCCTCTAGGAATTTCTCGTGGTGAGTGT
Organism: Triticum aestivum; assembly: GCF_018294505.1. NCBI lineage: Eukaryota > Viridiplantae > Streptophyta > Magnoliopsida > Poales > Poaceae > Triticum > Triticum aestivum. The sequence goes on from NC_057799.1 coordinate 212,849,251, forward strand.
GCTTCTTGCAATGGTGGGGCGCGATCGAAAGGTTGAAGAGACACAAGGGTAGGTTAAACAGCCGCTGTAATAAATGGGGTCGGCCGGCCTGTAATCGTCACGTCTTGTCACAGTGTACATAACGGAGGATTCCAGTGCACGCTTGACAACACCGCACCGCACGCGTGGGCTCGAAGAGCCGCCAAATGTATCGTAAGTGAGCCTGTTCCCGCGCTACCACACTGTTTACCGCGCAAGCTTCCCGCCCGGCTAGTTTGGCCACGCGTCGGCTAGAAGAGGGACAAATTGTGGTCGTTTATTGGCAAAAAGCTTAGTAAAAACAAAGTGTGTGGAATGACCTCGGTCATATGTTTACCCTTGGGTGATGAGGTCAAAGTTACACAGAAGGGTGATGATGGACACTCGAGTGCGATAATTAATTCTGCGCTCTACAATGCACACGGTGGAAGAAACCAACTGTGTGCAATAATGTCGAAGATCATAGTTGACTTAGCTATACAGATCGTGTGCTGTGAGATCGACAAGGTAAACTGGTTCGAGAATGGTTAATAAAATCTAAGACCATTGCATATTAAGGTCAAAATAGTGCTAACAATATACGAGTCTCATACGATGCCATTTCAACGATTGTACCACCAAAGCTCGAAATGTTACCAGGTTCAAATTCCAGAGTCATATGGCACAAAAGCTCGAAATGTTACAAGGTTCAAACTGATATTAGAAATGAAATTCAGCTCATCAGCTGCAAATGCTCGCGCTGATCCGTTCAACATGGATATCAGAGAGGTTCAAACTAATATCACCGCTTCTAAGTCTGGTTTCGAAATGTCACAATTTTTGCAAAGGGGTCAGCCACTGAGAAGTCATGTATGGGGTTGACACGATGACTTCCGATTACTCTGTCATCTGAAAATCCAAAATGAAATTCAGCATTTTTGGAGCCTACTTCATTCTGCCACAGGCGCCGGCGCTGATCAACAAACCATTCATTTTTGCAAAATAAATGTAGGGCAAACCTCATTTCCTTCAGCACCCTTGCTCTGAGAACAAAGAACTTGGCGAATATAATCTGCGGTAAGGTCCCTCGGTAGGAGTTCAAAGTAATTTCTGAGAGATGCAGACCTAGGCATTCGACGTGATTGTTATATTTTATCAAATTATCCACCATTGGGCCTAATCTTATCTGCAAAAGAAGAAAACGTGTTAGTGCCTACATGTAGTTTTGAACATTACTACAGGCCTAGCTATTTGGTTTGCAGGATTTGTAAAATGCACTAACATGCCATCTTTGATTTGACATGATTAACATGTGCATTTGATACATTCTAGAAAAATGTAGCCTTCTTCACAAGAGGTTGGAGTGGATGAAAAGTTCCCTAAGAAAACTAGTACAGATGAATCCAAAGGAGAAATGCTTATTGATTGTAACCATATGGATCAAGCAACCAATATGGGGGGGGACATGTATGTACTGAAATCCTCCAAAAGAACCTTCAGAAATCATAGTACATTGTCATTGTAAACTTGGAAAAAGGTGTCACAAATGGAACTCCCTTATGGTTAACATTTAAAACGAAAGGAACATCACCTCGATATATAGCTTCTCCAGGCACAGAAAGCATCTCAGGAACCTGACAACTTGCTGCAGGTCGGGGCCGATAGATTCTAGTGCCAACACCATCACTGTGCGCAGTTTCGGGGTCAAGCTTGCAGGAATCATTTTCTGAATGACAGACGAACAAACATCTTCAAAATTAGAAATAATGTTAATTTTTAGAAGGAGAGGTAGAAGGCGGCTGTTGTACCTGAATGGGTGTGGATCCAATAACAAGTTCGGAGTATTTCTTAGATAACTAGCCCACCACTGTCAATTTCGGCGCATAAATGACATTGATTCTTGTTGGACCTTCTTGATCAACTACAAGTAATCTCTCAAGTGCAGGTGTGTCCTCAGTGACCATACCGTGGTACACATCTTGTGATGTCTTCCTGCCGCACCAGCAACACACATAAATAGTTCGAAGAGTCATGGAGGTGATGTGGAAGGTACTCAACCCATTGATTGCCTGAAGACGAAGGTACTTGAGTGTAGTACAGCCACGGAGCAGGCGCTCCATGTCACCCTTTGAGAGGCAGACGGCGACGAGCTCGAGGTGCTTCAGTCGTGGTAGAATAAGAGCGGGCGCATCATTAAGGGGCGGGAAATGACAGTTCCTGAACTTGGCAATGCGCAGCATGGGCGCGAGGCAGAGTGCGGACGTTGGTAGTGACTACATATTCCCATCATCAAAAGTGAGCTCCTCGAGCTTATCTAGGGCGGGGGATCGGAACCAGTCGTCAAGCCTGGCTCGGTCCTTGCCGTTGGAACGGAACTTGCCCATTCTAAGGCCTCTGGTTGGGCCAAGGTGACTGCCGAGGATCTTGGAGAACGCATCCAAGCTTTTGCTATATCCATGGAAGAGCTCGTGGATGTCGATGATGTCGAGAGGGCTGGAGTTCCATAGGGGGCGCCACCGCCGGGAAAGGAGGGTTGTCCGTGCCCCATATTTGATTGGGAGGAGGGAGATGATGACTTTCAACATATCATCGGGGAGGCTACTGATGAAGTCTAGGCCTGCTGGAGTCGCTTGCGGTTCTAGCTCGCCCCGCCTCCGCTTGTTGGCAGCCCGTTCTCCACCTCCGGAGTCTCCTTGTCAGCGGCGCTTTCTGATAGAAATGGGAGTACAGGGAATATTTAGTTAAAACAGGGCAATAGAAAAGTGTATCGGTACCTAGAAGTTATTAGGTAGGAATATAGTAAGAAAAGGGAATAACAATTGGTTGCTTAAATACTACAAAATTCATTTGAAATTGCTGGGTAAGTCAACATACAAATAGTTGAAAAGAAAACTTACTTTGAACAAAGTCTGGACAAATGATTTTGTCGGTGAAGTTAGCATATATCTCATGACCAGACCCTTTTATGTGCAGTGCAATTTTAGTGCCAGCTTTCAGTACGTAAAACTTTGCAATTTCTTTCCAAAAGCCAGTGCCAAAATAGGAGACACCACGTTCATCAAGTTTTACTATAGCAATGATTGTAAATCCATGGTTTGTGTGCAGTATGACATCCGTGGAGCCTTGATCTATGTAAAGGGAAAAATTGTGCACTACATAATCTGTTGCATAGCAAGGGATGTTCTGCAGAAAATGGTAGGATTGTTAAAGAAAATATGGTAACATGCAAATATGGGCCCAAATTGAAAGAACTGTACAACCGTTGAAATCGAAGGACAAAAATCTATAATTAAACAGATAGGGTAAACATGATATCATGGAAATATGAGAGTAATCTAAAGAACAATACATCATTTATTTGCCTAATATAGAAAGAAGAGGGGAAAATCCCCTTTGACATATATGGTGCATGCGGCATCTTTTATCCAAATGTAGCAATATTTAGAATATGTTCAGGAAAGTAGGCCATGCCAACCGATTTAGGGTGAGATTGAACATACCGCGCGCGTACTCAAGTTATCTGGTACAGAGAGATGGAATCTCTGGCGGCGGTCGCAAAGTCCTGAAGTGTCGGCGCACTTTACATTCCATGAATGAAAGAAAACCCTCAAGTTAGCTTGAATCAAAATGAATTCACGGCGATTTCCGCCGGGTGATTAAAGGAGGCAGATGAACTAGGATAAGAGATGAGATAATATCTTGTTAAATTAGTTACCTTGTCGTCCATGAGAAAGAACACTCAGCACGGCAAATTCCCCAACCGAGCGAAGCTGGGTCAACCGTGAGCAGCGTCGGGAAAGTTGATGGCGATAGGTGGCAGCAAGCGGAAGTGGCCAAATGCGGTGGGCTTTGCCGGCAGCCTGGCGACAGCGGCAGGCGTCGAGCTAAGTGTTTACCGCTGCGATAGGCGGTGTCATGGCATAGACGCGGAGGAGCTTGTGCAGGTGTGAATGGGGAACATACCGGAGGGGCCGAGGGGGTGGCGGGCGGGGTGAGGGTTTTTCTGACGTGGGGTTGGTGAGGGTTTACTTTTTTCTTTTTTGAATTGGGTGGTGAGGGTTTTCTGTCCCACAAAGAATTTTGTGGGCAACAGTTTTCTAGAGCGAACCGTGTGTGATTCACGCAGCAGGCAAAATGAAAGTCATTGCACACGGTTCCAATTTTGGGAACCGAGTGTGATTGACGTACTACCTTCGTCCTGGTTTATTGGCCCCCGTTGTAATTTTTACCAAAATTTGGCAAAATATTTAACATACTCAGACATAGATAATATGCGTACACGTACATAAGCATAGTTCAACCATAAGTACATAGTTCAACTGTCATTAAGCATACTCAAGTGTACATAGTTTGATCGATCCCACATCTCATCTCACATGCGGCCGGCACGATCCTGAAGCTTCTCCAGGTATTCTGCGTATGCGTCATGGGCCACCCTGTGAGAATACTTCTGCTTGAAGGAGCCAACGACCCGTCCTCTTGCATGCGCTAGAACACATAGATACGCCTGTTATGCATTCCCGCATAAAGCTCCCTCAGGATTTGCCTCTTGTACCTCCTCTGGCCATCCTCATCCTTGCTGTCCACGTCGTTAGACAGCACCTATACAAATAGCAAAACAAATTTGGCATCAAATCAATGATTACATGCCGTGAAGTAGGATTAGGAATTTATGGCTATTTATTTATACATATCCAAAGATTATGGTTCCATTTTTAAGCACACTCGTCTATGTACATACCAATCTTGAAGAAAATAATGCCACAAACATAGGTAGGTCATTCAAAATCAATTGTCAAGCCCTGGCTAGGAATTATTAGCACGAACACTAATCCTAGTCGGATTACTAGCAGAAATCATTTGCACAGATGAAACAACTAATCACTTATCACCTGTACCATTCAAACAATCAATACACTACACGGATCTAATGAAACTTACTCAGATTTCATGGATTGGGAGAACATAACCATAGGATTTCTATTTCAAAAAGGGGGAGGCAGGAGTAATCAGAGAAACCCTATGATATATTTGACACATAAATGGGTATAGATGACTAACCAGCGGTCCATCGTCGTTCGAGGCATCACTGGAGTGGTCATCGGAGTCGTCTGGAGTGGTCGTCGGAGTCGGTGTGGAACCCCGCCTCCGGCTGTGGAAGCTCGACGCCGTCGAAGACGTCAGGGTGCAGCGATAACTCGCTGGCGGTGACGACAACCTCTATCTCCATCTCCACGCCATGCTCTGGTGCTTTAGCAGCCCCGGCGTCGCCACTCCCTCCGATGGGGCGCTTCGGCGGCATCCTCATACACTGACGGCTTTGAGGACTGAGAGCGGCGTCGAAGATGCAAGCGGAGAGAGAGGATTGTGTGTGCGTACCGAGGATGGGGAGTGCGGCCGCTCGGGCGCACCATTAATATTTAGTAGTGGGAGTTGTGGGAGAGAGGCGAGCGGCGGTCAAACCGATGGTTCGCCTCCCGGTGAGCCTGTGACCGGACTGCTGGCATGCCTACCAAAGTTTCACACAGCTACTCGCACGCCTCCCGATGACACTGCACAGCGAGCACGCCTCCGTCAATTCACACACCTGCACGCACGCCTCCCCGTCTGCCTGCGTGGTGGATTGCTCGCATGCGTCCCGTCAACTCACGCCTGCTCGCACGCCACACGGGTAGCGCGGCGGCACGTATATTGTTTTTCTATTTGGATGATTAATGTTGCCGCTTTATTGCTTAACTGAAGCATGGCACGTATCCATTGTTGGTCTAACACTCACGGTTCGAATAAATAATCCGTTTGGGATATTGGTTCCCAATTATTAATAATCTCCCGTCTGTAATTAGATATAGATTACATCAAAACTGGTCTCAAATTTGACAAAACAAAGTACAATGCCACTTTGTATTGGTGTCCATATGACAACATGATAAGTTTCATTAACTTCAAATAAGTTTTGGATGTACTAGCATTTAAAAATCAAGATTCTCAATGTTTGAAATTTGTTGCACGGGGAGTAAACATGGACCCACTGAGACACATGTGTTTCTGCAATCCATTTAGGTGCACTGTCACATGTGCATGTAGCTCAAATTTGGTTTTTCCACATTATACCCATACAAAATCAATCAATCAATGTACTAAAACGTCTTAATGATCTATGTGTTTTTTTAATTAAAACGTCCCTCCTTTGGTAACATGTATGTCCACCGTGGGATAATTAATTTAGCATGCATCGTAGTTGTGGTGGATTCGCGGTGTGTGTGGGTGTGTGCGTCTGGGGGTGGCGTGTGGCTCGCAGTACACTACGAGTTGTGACCCACCGTGTGGGTTGGCCGTTTTGCTAGGCAGGCCGGTGCCACATCAGAGTCATGAAATCGTTATTTAAAACATTACACAACCCTTTCATACATAAATGTTTTGGCCACATGCAGTCGATGGTTTTCCTACATGACACTCGATACTCGCGTGTGATGCTTTCTGTGGGCCCGCGAGGTCATTGTCCATCACTTTGACGAACATCCGACAGTGAGGTTAATTTGACCAGCAAGGTAGAATCTTTTTTGTTTGTGTTATGGTGGTATATAGTCCGCGTCGAAGAGGTGGGAGGGGACTAGCATATATACTATACGTACGCGTCCGTGAACAAGTACACCTCACTCAGTGTCGGGAATTTTTGGTTACCGAGGCACGTGCCACATCAAAATTGTGAAAATTGGTTATTCAAACATCACACAACACCTTTTTGGGCCACATGCATATCCTAGATAGGACACTCACGTGTGAAGCTTCCATCTGTTGGCCCATGAGGCCATCATCGATGCATGCATGCATCACTTTGACCTACATCGGGAGAGGTTAATTAATTTCACCATTGAAGAGGATTCTTTTGGTTTGTACATATATTACGGCAGGAGCATATAGTATGCGGTGAAGAGGGGGGAAGGGGACCATCATATGTTGTACGCTTGATATGAACCTCACTCTGTGTGGGTGCATGGTTTATGGTTTTTGAGGCATGTGGCACATCAAAGTTGTGCTTTTGGGGTATTCAACATATATATGTTTGGCCCACATGCAAAGCGGTGGTGGTTGTCCTCTCGCACCCACTTAAGCGGTTATCAACGATATCGATGCTTTCCATCTGTGGGCCCGCTTGGTCCATCACTACTTTTTGCCTAACAACAAGTGAGGTTAATTTGACTTAGCAGGGGATTATTATTTTTTCTCTAGGATGACATGCATGATACAGTTTGATCACACACACATGCATGTGTACGCATGAATCCCTCCCATCGAGTCGAAGTGGCTAGTACAACGACACGTCATGAACCGATCTCGCTCTGTGTGGGGAGCTAGTGTACGATTTTTGACACAGGCGCCACATCAATGTTGTGTATTCAAACATGCATGCACGCATCACCTCCATACATATGCATGCAGTGGTTGCCTTCGGACGATACACTCCCTCGCGTGGTTATCGGCGACAAGCCTATATATTTGTGGGCCCGCGTGGACATCCGTGATCACCTTGACCAACAACAAGATATGTTACCATGGTGGATTCTTCATTTGGTTCGTGTTATCGTAGTTTAGGTCATGGTGAGATTCAGACCTAATTAAGTTTGAGCACATATACTATGCACGCATGCATGCATGAATCCCCCTCGTTGGCTCGAAGTGTGGTGTAACATACATATGCATCGTCAACCTAACCCTCACTCAGTGTGGGGATTTCTAGTTCGAAATCACGGTGCCACATCAAAGTTGTTCCATTGTTACTCAAAAACACACCTCTCCATACATATGTTTGGGCCACACGCATGGAGTGGTTGTCTTCAGGGACTAGCTACTTGCGTGATTATTGGTGAGCTAGCCCATCTCCGGGGTCGCGTGGACGGCCATCACTTTGACCAACAACAAGAGAGAGGTTGTACGACCAAGGTGGATTATACTTGGTTCGTTTAACGATCCATTTTGGTGAGATATATGTCTATCTGGCCTGCCGACTAAAAGTGTTTGTGTGTGTGGGGTGCTGCTTCACACTTTGCTAGGTGAGCCTCGGTTGGGGGCATGCATTCATAGCTTAGGATTCCCTTCGTGGCGACACGAGGGGGGGTGG
>NC_057799.1:212858010-212871169 GCF_018294505.1 Triticum aestivum
GGGGGCTGCTAGCTACTTTCCACTTTGCTAGGTGAATGAACCTCGGTTGGGGGGGCATGCATTCTTAGCTTAGGATTCCCTTCGTGCCGACACGAGGGAGGAGGGGATCTGCTAGCTACTTCGCACTTTGCTAGGTGAACCTCGGTTGGGGGAAGGGGGCATGCATTCATAGCTTAGGATTCCCTTCGTGCCGACACGAGGGGGGGTGGGGGCAAGCAATACCGTGCGCTTGGCGAGAGAGGTGCCACATCGAAGTTGCATTTGGTATTTGAAAATCAAACCACCCTTTTGATACATAAATTTTGTCCACATGCAAGTGTGTTCGTGTTCTGACCCTCTCCCGCGTCATTTTTCGCCAAATCTATGAACATTAGGCAAGTCAGATGACGCAACAGACACGGTCCACTCAAACTAACCGTGTGCCACGCCGGTGCTCCTGTCACGCACACATCCGCACAGTACATTGGGCTCCATGAGGCTCCCTCTCTCAAAAATATCTACCCGCCTCGAGGGTTTTTCTGTTTCATAACACACGGTTGTTATCTCCGGATCGTGTGCGATGTTTCTTGTTCCCAATCTCGCCTGCATCCCTAGAAAATATCTGCCCGCCTCGAGGGATTTTCTGTTTCATAACACACGGTTGTTATCGCCGGACCGTGTGCCATGCACTATCATCAAAATTTACAATAGCCTGGCATTTCACTCCCGCGTTTGACTCCCGCGTAGTAAAATTTTAATACACGCGTCATTTCCTCAAACACCCTGCGCCCCCTCCACACACACACACACACACACACACACACACACACCAAAACCTCCTCGGGCGTGCGCGCGCACACACACACCCCTTCCCTCGCTCGAAACCCTAGCAAGGTCCCCGCCGCCGCAAGGCCTCCATTGTCAACGTTTGGCGGTTTACCCGTGCAGCTTACCCACCGATCTCCATACCCAGGCCGCCCTGAGTTTCTTAGATGACGCCTGCCAAACGCCCCCTTTCCCATAGATCCCCATCCCCATTCTCATCCCCCACTCCAGAGCGTCGCAGCCTAAGCCCGGCTACGCTTCCTGTGGAGCTCGAGGAGCGACTGGCCCAAAAGAGGTGTATAGCGGTCTCTTCGCCCAACGTCGCTGAGGAAGCTAATGACCATTACTGGCGGTAGGCACTCAAGCAGTGGGCTAGAGTATGCGGGCATGTCTCGGCCGTCAGCTACTACATCGAGGTCATCGACAGCGACGACCTGAGGTGGGCTGTGTCACAGGTTAAGTGGCCCATCCCGAACCCCTCGGGTTCAACCGCCGTCGATCTCATCCATGGCCCCGCCGTTGATCTCCTCTGGCTCGATGTCAACAATTTGCCATTCTACATCGCCATCGAGACCCTTTTCTGATTTCTGAAGGACACGTTCTGTGACGCTGGCTTGGGATCCACAGCTTCCAAGTCATACCTCATTGATGGCGACCACGAGGAGGACACCCTCTCCGGCTCTTCCAAGGGGAAAGAGCCCATCTTCTCTCCCAAGGGGAAAGCGCCCCGTCTGCGACATCAGGGAGGGCACCCTAGAGCAATGTTCTTCCAAGGGGAAGGAGCCCATCTGTGACAACATGGAGGGCATCCAGGGTCCGTGCTCTTCCCATGGGAACGAGCCCATCTGTGACAATTGAGGAAACCAATGATTTGTTTTGCCATGCCTCTTCACAGGGGGAAACCCATGATTTGTTTTGTCGAGTCCCTTTTGTAGTGTAGTGAGAATATGTCCAGTTTTAATTGCTATATCTGGTTGTTTGCAGTATGCCTTGTTTATTTCAGTTATTCACAATGTGATGCTCTATATGTGCAATTATTTACTGTGCAGTACATTTCATCAATCCAGTTTTGAACATACTCATAGGAATGCATATATTTTCTTGTTGTTAAGCCTGTTATAGCTAGCATATGCCTCTTTTAAAGTTTTTTGATTGTTCGGTTGTTTGTAGTTAGCATATGTTCAGTTTCAAATGCTATCTCTGGTTGTTGGTAGTATGCCTTGTTTATTCCAGTTATTCACAACGTGTTGTTCTATATGTGCAAGTATTAACTGTGCCGTTCATTTTCATCAGTACCAGTTTCAACAATACCACTATGAATGACTACATTTGGTTGCTGCATCTTGTAGTTAACACGCCTTCCATTTTTATTTAACCATAACCAGGGTACTTAGATCGGCACAATACCAGTTTGAATGACTATGTTTGCTTGTTGTTAAATGTTAGGCCTTTTGCAGTTAGCACACCTTTCCACTTGTTTTGCTGCGTGCTTAAACATGCACACTGAAGCTATCTTTTGGAGATTATTTTGTCTGCCATGTATAATTTTGGTTGATGGTTAGCCTGTTGTGCTTAACATGCTTCTCGATGTACCTACACAGGACAATTTTGGGAACGACTGATGTTTTCCATCGAGGTTAGTTTCATCCCATGGCTTATATCTGCTCACTGTTCAAGATATTGGTAGCTGGTACCATATAGGTCGGCGGCTGATAAGGGACTAATCGGTGAATCAGACTTTTAACTGAATATATCTGCAACCCATTTTTCGTTAGGTTAACTAGGGCCATATGTAATATATCTGAGGCTACATAGCAACATGCACTGTACTTAATGTATAAATATGCAATCATAGGCTACATAGCAACAAGGAAGAGTGTTACATTAATGTTCTAATGATGTCTAGATATACGTAGAAGAGCAGCAGCAACAACAACAAAAACACAACCCTGTTTGGATACTCAACTTAGCTAGAGGTTAGAGTTAGTTTCTAGCTCATCACTAACCCTGAACTAACTTCATCCAAATAGTTGTTTGGATGGCAGGGTTAGATTGACAATAAATGCACTAGGAGAACTTGCTCCAATTAGCACCTCTTGGGTTGGATAATTTTTTTGGGTGGGTTATAGATGCAACTAGCTCAAACTAGCCCTCATGTGTAGATATACTTTAGGGCTATTTGATCCCGAACTAGCTCAAACTAAGTGTAACCATGGATACAGCAACAGTTAATCAGCCGATAATTTGTAAGAATGAACCAAACTCCTTCCGGCCCATAATATAAGATGTTATTTCATCTAATATGTGAGTATATTGGATGTTATAAGATACTCCCTCTGTTCCTAAATATTTGTCTTTTTAGAGATTTCAAATGGACTACCACATACAGATGTATATAGACATATTATAAAAGAGTTTGTACTACATCATTGTGCAATTGTTGTTTAGCTTCTAATATTAACTTGGTGCTTTTAGGTACATATGTCATTGGTAAAGATTCGCGTTTCGACCCTTTCTGCGTATGGGGCAATGAGATATCAATGAAACAACATCAAGTGAGGAAGCTGATAAAGATTGTTAGTAAAATGGGTCCAAAGATGGCAATTAAACTATTTGTTTACACTTTATCCAAGACAACAGCGAACTGCAGGATGGTAGGTAAGAACTCTGCAGCCTTCTTTTTACTGCCCATAATGAGTTGTGTTAGATGACAATGTCTGAATCTTTTTCATTTGCAGTGGTTGCCAAAGCAGTTTACTCAAGATTACCTCTCAAACTACATGATTGGTGGGCATGCAAAGGTTAAAGTATTTCTACCAGAACTCGATGATTATCTAGATGTTTTCATGAAGACCGTGAAGGATGGGCGGTCGACCATCACAAGGGATTGCACTATAGTCGTGCGCGCCTTCTGCATGGAGGAGGGCACAATATGGGCATTACGCTTCACCTTGGTTAGCAACCAGAATATATTTCGCGTCTTTCTTTATCGTCTTTAATAGTACAAGTATACAGCTGTGGTTCATCATTCTTTATTTGGTTCTTATGTAACTCTTGAACATATGTACCTACGAATCGAATAATGCATTGGTTGTTTGAACCTGATGGATACGAATAAAGCTGTAGCATACATTCAAATTCAAATCCAAATCCGGTACAATTTGGAAAAGCAGCAATTAAATTACGACGAAAATACACTCTCCAGGTTGTTACGGCACACACGGTTGGTAAAACACAAACGTTTGCGATATGCACTATAATCCGAGACGGTTCATAGAGAGGAAACGTGCGCAAGCATGCACACAGTTGTCATTTGCAAAGCGTGTGCAATGTCAGATAATATCACAAACGGTGCGGGCAAAATAACGTTTGTGTTAGTTGCCTTATCGTACACGATTCGCAACCATGAACTGTTTCTGATGAAGTATGCATCGTAAATGTTGGACCACAGAATAGCGTGTGCGATAGTTGTGGTATACGACGATGTTACGACAGTCTGACAATTCGTAATCCTGTCCGACACTCGTACGACGATTAGCTAATCTTCTTAATGGTGAACCGTTTGTGATGGGCCACACATCATACACGTTATATAATAGTGAACCGTTTGTGATGGGCCGTGCATCGTAAACGTAGCACCACAGAATACCGACTACGATGGCAATGCGAGCAAAAAGAGTAGGAGAACTGTAGGGGCTGTCGTGGGGATGAACCCCAGGTAGGCAACGGAACCCGGATCCTTTTTAAAAATAACGGGGCCAGCAATGCCCCTCAAGCCAGCCCACGCTTGGCCGGGTCGCTCGACCCGGCCAAACTCTCCAACCCGGCCGGACCCGTCAGCTCGGCCCCAACAACCAGCTCAAGACAGCTGAGCCCGGCGCACCAAGACTTCCCCAACAAGCCAGCTCCACCCTTGGCGTGTTCTCCAACCCGGCCACGGGTCAGCTCCAGTCCCATACTAGCCGTACGATGGGACGAGTCTCCACCTATCGATGACTGAGGCAACAGTGCCCCGCCCATGCCTCAGGTCAGCAGGGGCGTGGCAACAGTGCCCCACCTACCCGCTGACCAGGGCCGGTGTGGCAACAGTGCAACCATCGTCACCAATGACGCCAGCAAGCGGCGACCTGATGGAGCGCCACTGTAGCCGACTCAACCCGGCCACTCCTTGACGATCGACAAGACGGCTGTCGGTGCAAAACCGGCAGATCTCGGGTAGGGGTTCCCAAACTATGCGTCTAGGGTCGATGGTAATAGGAGACGGGGGACATGATGTTTACCCAGGTTCGGGCCCTCTTGATGGAGATAATACCCTACTTCCTGCTTGATTGATCTTGATGAATATGAGGATTACAAGAGTTGATCTACCACGAGATCCTAATGGCTAAACCCTAGAAGTCTAGCAATTAAATTTGGATTGCCTCTATAGACTAAACCCTCAGTTTATATAGACACCGGAGGGGCCTAGGGTTGTACAGAGTCGGTTTTCAATGGAAGGAATCTACATATCCAAATGCCAAGCTTGCCATCCACGCAAAGGAGAGTCCCATCTGGACACGGGAAGAAGTCTTCTGTCTTGTATCTTCATAGCCCATTAGTCCGGCCCATGTTACATAGTCCGGATGCCCGAGGACCCCTTAATCCAGGACTCCCTCAGTAGCCCCTGAACCAGGCTTCAATGACGATGTGTCCGGCGCGCAGATTGTCTTCGGCATTGCAAGGTGGGTTCCTCCTCTGAATACTCCAAAACAGCCTTCGAACATAGAAAACGTGTCTGGCTCTGCAAAACAAGTACCACACACACACGCACAGAGTATAATATTTCACGAGTCAAATCTACTGACAACTTTTGTAGCGTGACATCATGTCGCTGCCTGGTCATTATTTTGAACCATTTTTTAGCCTCCCGCTCCATGTTTCAAGATGCGGTTTTATTGGCACGTCTTGTCGAAGCAGAGATCGTGTCCCCTTATTGCGCGATACTCATCAATACGGGCATCGATAATCCAATCGCGCCTCTCAGCACGCCCCTTGGGGAATAGGCGAGTTTTAAGGCTAGTGGGGAGGCGCTTGATATTCGCAGCCTTTATAAAGGGATAAAGATTTCACATTATCACCCACACCTTCTTTCTCTCTGCCCATCCATTCTCGAGCTCCAGCGCCCAAGCTTCGATCCTTTCCACCTGAAAAAAGTACTCCGACCATGTCCGGATCTGGAGCATAGGGCAAGTGGATGGTCTCCTCCGTCAAGGAGATGGACATCACCAAGCTCCGGGAGGCGCCCACTGGCTTCCCGCAAAGGGGCAGATCATCCCCATCCCGGATCCCCATGAAAGGGTGCTATTCACCCCCCACTTCGTCCGCGGATTGGGATTTCCTCTCCACCCATTCATCCGCGGACTCATGTCCTATTACAGGCTGGATTTCCAGGATCTGGCCCCCAACTCCTTCCTGAACATCTCGGCATTTTTTATTGTGAGAGGCCTTCCTCCGCACCCCACCCCACTTCGGGTTGTGGTTAAAGATCTTCAATGTGGAGCCGAAGGTGGTGGGTGGTCAACACGTAGAGTGCGGGGGCGCCATGGTGAGCAAGATGCCCAACGTCACATGGCCCGAAGGTACCTTCGTGGAGACCATCGAAGGGTGGCAACAGTAGTGGTTCTACATCACAGAGCCGCGCGACGCCACCTGGGCTGCGTCTCCCGAATTCCAGCCGGGAGCCCCGATGTGGCTCACCTCCTGGCTAGAGAAGGGCCTGAACTGGGTGTCATCAGACGAGGTGTCCGTGCTACAGACGCACATCAGGAGCATGGTGGACAAGAACATCAAGCTTCTCAACGTGATCCAGGTGATGCTTTTTTTCGGATCCTTCCGTGCCAAGGCCGGACTTTCCATTTGTGGGAGTTCGATCTGGCTGAGCACCAGACCCTGCAACAGTTCTTTCGCACTACACACGAAGACATCTGGAAGGTGCTTTTCAAGGCCAACGAGACGTGGCCGACGACGACCGAGGATCGTGGGTACAACCTGACCCATCCCGCAAATCCGGTAAGATTTTCGCATTTCAAGGTGTATCCTTTACTTGCATACTCAAGGAAGATGTCTAAGCTTCCCTATTTATTTTTTCAAGGCTGGACGAAGAAGGTGGAGCTGATCCAGTGTCCGGCTCCATTGCCCGAAAACCAAGCAATCCTACTTCTGACGAAGATGCTGGTTCCGGCGCCCTACCAGGCGCCGGAGAAGAAGGCCAAGGAGACCAGAAGTGGCCTCCGCCGTAAGGGCACTTCGAACGCGACGTCCGAGGACGCCGAAAGTCACTCCTCCTCCGCCGAGGACGACGAGGAGGAGGAAGAAAGAAAATCTTCCCCCGAGGGGGGAAGGAAGAAAAGGGTGGCCTCCACACATCTGGAGGCAGAGGCGTCCAAGAAGGGGAGGTTATCCGCGTGGGACGACAACAACTCGGAGTGGCGCCCCAGGGATAAGCCCCTGCCTGTATCGTGAGTACTCAAAGGCACTGACGCCTTCATATATCCAGTCTCATTACTTCACGGTTTTAACATGTTGAATCATGCACTTGCAGTCTGGCTCGTTCCGACCTCGAGCGATCCTCATCGGGGAATTCGCTGGATCCGAAGGTGATGGACAATGGGTCCCTTCCGGCGGCCACCTCTCCCCTGACTACGGAGGATGCTGAAGTGCTATCCCGAAGGACCCTCCTGGCTCGGGGGGAGGCATAGGAGGCCATCACAGTGGCGCCAGAGGATGATACCTCGGCCGTTGGAGACATGGGGGAGCAGATCCCCATGGAGACTGGCAATGGGGGCCATATCCAATTCAGCCCCCAGCCTAATACAGTTCTGGAGACCTATACGGCTTCGAAACCGGGCAAGCAGCCTCCTTCACAAGAAGGAGGTGCGCCGATTCCGCCGGTGACCTCTGTCTATCCAGAGGCACCGGATACTCTACTGGAAGCACTGCAAAGCGCTTCCATTGTTGAGGAACACCGTATCCTTATGGGTACGGTCGTTGAGAGTGTTCAGTCCATTAAGAGCGAACTGACCGAAGCCTGCACCAGCCTTCTGACAGGCTTTGACGTATGCAACGTAAAATAGAATGCCATAGTATAGATAGTAGCCCCTGAGACTCAGTCCGGTGTTCGGAAAGAAAAGCCGGACAGAGGGTCAAACAATTTTCGCAGGAGACAAACCATATGTGTCTATGTGAATAAGAAGGCGTCGTTGCTGGTTGCGACCTCCCATTCTGCCGAAGTCTCCGGACTGACGCAGAGTTTGGAGCAGAGGAAGAGCTCGACCATGTGAGAAATCAGCTGGAGGACAATCAAGGTATGCAATGACCTTGTATAGATTCAGAAAGGATGAATGATTTGTGTTGACCATTGTGCCATGATATTTTGTAGGAGCGGCGACCGAGGTGGAGACCCTCAAGAAGGCGCTAGCCGAAGCCCAAGAGAGAGCGGCAAAGGAACAAGCCGCTCACGAGAAACATGAGGCCAGGGTTGGTGAGGTCCAGCAGGAGCTCCAGGACACCGTGAAGAAATGCGAGTCCTTGGAGCGCAATATTGCAGATCAAGAGTCTGAACTTGCCAAGGCCCGCCAAAGCGCACAGGATGCCCAGGTCGAAGCCCAGGGCGCCCTCCAAGAAATCCAGGAGGCCAGAAAAATCGCGGCAGGTAAGGCCTTTATTATGCAGAGCAAGTATGTGAAGAAAAGGTTCCTCTTACTGACCCGGATTTGGAGTTCTCCAGGGGCGTTTGCGGATTTGCCGCGTAGTGTTGCAAGCCGAAAAGGGGAGCTCAACGAAGAAGCTATTCTGGTCGCAAGACCATGCGCCAGAGCATTCGGTGCCCTTTAGCGATCAGCTGAAACAGCTGACCGAACTGGATAGGGTGGCCGAACTGGCCATGAAGGATTTGATAATCCGTCTATGGCCTGCCGAAGCCATACCGAACAGCTACTTCGGGCTCGTGAAGCAGCTGGTCAATGCCTGCCCTCGGCTTGATGCCATCAAGCGGTCGGACTGCATTGAAGGTGCGCGGATGGCCTTCGCCCGTGTCAAGGTGCAGTGGGTGAAGATGGACGCCGTCAAGCTCGCCACCGAGGGACCGCCCGCTGCCAAGGAGCACCGCACGCCCGAGCGGTATTTTGATGATGTCCCGAAGGGATCCCGCATTGTAGAGGGCCAGTGTTCAAAAGACATTATCTTTGAAAGAAGTCATTCATGTCACCCCTTCCTGTTTTACGAAACAAAGTCGTTATGTAATATAATGTTTGTTGTTTGAAAACTTTACATCCTGTGCGGCCATTTTGTTAAATCTGAGAGTTGGCCAGTCGTCGGCTTCAACCCCCATGTAGGTAGTACGAGGGTCTTCGGGATGGAATCAAAACACTCTTGATCCAAGAGTTTTGGTCCTTGAAGGAGGTGTTTAGCGCAACGAACCAGGCAATCGGACTATGTGGCTTTATCACTCTCACTTAGCTATAGGAGTTTGACAATAGAAATGTAGACGGAGCCCCTAGTTGGTATTTAATCTGGACTAGGGGGTTGTAGACACCTGATCGGGTAGAGGCCGATTCGTCGGATAATGCGGAAAAAATCGCAAAAGATTTTTAACCTCCGAATAGCTGACTAGCTCTCGCTGTATCATGACAGTCAGTTTTCGGATTTCTCTACTGAGGTGTTTGCTCAGATAAACCAGAAACACAATCGCAGTAGTTCTCCCTTTACAACCCTAGCCGTTAGGACAGAACGTAAGATAGCAAGCACAGGAGCCGGGCAACCCAACTATTGACCAAAGACATGATTCAGAGCCGATGCATATAATGCTAAAATTCGGGGTGCCGAACTGTACTGTAAAAAGCGTTCGGACTTTGTTGCCATAGTGTGGAGCATAATGAAGCCCTTGGCGAATTAAACCGTACCAAAGTTTATGGGTGCAATCGATAAGAATAGTGAAATAAAATGAAGTAGTGAGCTAGTGCCACGTAAGTTGAGGCGCAAACTGTTTCCATTATAGTTTTATTAATACGTCAAAGTGTATTTGTACAAATAGTGCGATAAGCGACCTGGCTATTTAACATGCCAAGACCAAGGGGGAGCTGCGTGCGGGTCCTGAAAACAAGTAGAATGATCGTCAAGAAGATCATCTAAAGATTCCCCCATACGTTTGTACTACTTGCCGCCTTGGTATATCTATCCTTCGAAAGGAGTGATGAGCAGGCCGTCGAGGGGGCGTGAAAGAAAAGATTAAAAATGGTAAAAAGGAAAAGGAAAAGTATGTGTGGGAGCCGTATGATGGACCACAGTCAAGTTACACCTCAATCTATGCCCATGGTATTTTGAGTGCATAGTTATGTACGCACGGTACATACGCCGTCATTTGGTCGGGACTGAGACGGACGCCGAATTGCTAGTCGA
This sequence comes from Triticum aestivum, assembly GCF_018294505.1. Lineage (NCBI taxonomy): Eukaryota > Viridiplantae > Streptophyta > Magnoliopsida > Poales > Poaceae > Triticum > Triticum aestivum. Next base: position 212,868,250 of record NC_057799.1, read on the forward strand.
GCTCCTGACGAGCTGGACTGTCGTGCTGCAGAGTAGTCTGGACTCGTTTGACAATGTCCGGGAGCTTGGCCTCTGAATTAAGGTTCTGCTTGATAAGGCCGATGTGTACTTCTGCTGCTAGGGCCGCGGTGTGCTCCTCAGTACGGAGGGAGCGCTCCGTGTTTCCATTGACTGTTATGACACTGCGTGGTCCGGGTATCTTAAGTTTGAGATAAGCATAGTGTGGCACCACATTGAATCGAGCAAATGCGGTTCGTCCAAGCAGTGTGTGACAGCCACTGCGGAAGGGGACGATGTCGAAGATCAATTCTTCGCTTCGGAAGTTGTCCGGGGATCCGAAGACAACTTCCAAAGTGATTGAACTCGTGCAGCGGGCCTCTACACCTGGTATTACTCCTTTAAAGGTAGTTTTTGTGGGCTCGATCCTTGATGGATCGATGCCCATTTTGCGGACTGTATCCTGATAGAGCAGGTTGAGGCCGTTGCCACCGTCAATGAGGACTCGCGTGAGGTGGAATCCATCGATAATTGGGTCAATACCAGTGCGGCTTAACCGCCGTGACTGATACTGGTCGGATGGTCCTTGGGATCGATGGTGATCGAGCAGGACGACCATGGGTTGAATTTTGGGGTGACTGGCTCTATCGCATAGACGTCCCTGAGCGCACGTTTGCGCTCCCTATTAGGGACATGGGTAACGTATATCATGTTCACCGTTCTAACCTGGGGGGAAACTTCTTCTGTCGCCCTATGTTCGGTGGACGGGGCTCCTTGTCGTCGTCCTCACTCTGCGACCCCTTCTCCTTGTTCTCGGCATTTAACTTGTCGGCTTGTTTAAAAACCCAACAGGTTCTGTTGGTATGATTGGCTGGTTTGTCGGGGGTGCCGTGGATCTGACATGGACGACCGAGTATGTGGTCCAAGTTGGACAAGCCCGGATTATTCCTTTTGAATGGCTTCTTCCGTTGGCCGGATTTGGAGCCACTGAATCCGGCGTTGACCGCCGTGTCATCGGTATTATCACCGTTGTTTCGACGCTTGTGCCTGTTGCGTCGGGGCTTGCCATTGCTATTTCTGGCTTCAGAGGTGCTGGGTTCGCTTGAACTATTGTTGCTAAGGGCTAGCTAGCTATCTTCGACCATGCAAAAGCGGGTCATGAGTGTCGTGAGGGCTGCCATGGACTTCGGCTTTTCCTGGCCGAGGTGTCCGGCGAGCCATTCCTCGCGGATGCTATGCTTAAAGGCCGCTACGGCTTCGACATCCGGACAGCCGATGATCTGGTTCTTTTTAGTTAGGAATCTAGTCCAGAATTTCCTGGCTAACTCTCCAGGCTGTTGAACTATGTGACTTAAGTCATCGGCATCTGGAGGCCGGACATATGTTCCTTGGAATTTGTCGCGGAAGGCGTCTTCCAAGTCCTCCCGGCTGCCAATGGAGTTTTCAGGCAGGCTGGTCAACCAGTGCTGAGCTGGTCCTTCAGTTTTAGCGGGAGCTATTTGATGGCATGAAGATCATCACCGCGGGCCATATGAATATGGAGAAGAAAATCCTCAATCCACACCGCGGGATCAGTTGTTCCATCATACGATTCGATATTCACGGGTTTAAACCCTTCTGGGAATTGATGCTCCATTACTTCATCAGTGAAGCAGAGGGGGTGTGTGGCGCCTCTATATCGGGCCAAGTCGCAACGTAGCTCGGATGGAGTTCGTCAGCGGTTTTCGGCCCGGCGTTATTATTCTTGTCACGTCCGGCTAGATAGCTGTCGTCGCGCGTCGGGGCACGCCCCCGCGATCCGTAGATCGATCTGGTCTGACCTGCTCTACTGTCCAGGTCTTACCGTAGGTCATATGTGTATCCCCGAGCTGTTATATCTCTACCTTTACGCCGAGGTAGTATGGGATTCTGTTTGGCTTGAGTTGACGTTTTGTCCCGGCGGCGAGGTGGTCGGTCAGCCGCATTACATGCTGATGGTGCAGGCTCGAGGGCCTCGTCGTCAAATTGGGGTAGCAGTTTACTCTTCGGGTAACTTTTGGTTAGGCGTTCGAGGCCGTATTCCTCAGCTACCAGGACATTAGTCCACCTATCGTTGAGCAGATCTTGATCAGCTTGAAGCTGCTGCTGCTTCTTTTTCAAGCTCCTTGAAGTGGCAATTAGCCGACTCTTAAAGCGCTCCTGCTCGAGAGGTTCCTCCGGCACGATAAAATCCTCGTTGCCGAGGCTCACCTCATCCTTGGAGAGAGGAAGATAATTGTTGTCCTCCAAGTCTTCGTTTTCACCCTATTCATCAGGGCTAACTTGCCCATCTTCCCGGTTGTCCTGTTCGAAGGTTGGCTCAACGAGGTCTTCTTTGTCTTCGGCATCGTCTGGAGTCTTGTTGTCTCTGGTGCCGGTATTCACTACAAAAAACAGACACATCCGTGACATTTTGGGCCGAACGAATTTTTTTCTGTCATACATATGACAATTCTATGACGATAATTGTGACAAAACCCGGTATCATCATAGATGTGGTGGGCTCCTACTTCTATGACAAAAAATCATGACAGAAAATGGGCTTTTCGTCCTGGGCGGGCCGGAGACGGAGTTGCATGACATTCTTTGGGCCGTCCATGACGGAAAAAACCATGGTAGAAGTGAGGGGGAGGAAAATTTTGGGAGTTCGCGGTTACGGTGGGAGGTCGGGGGCCGAGCGATGTGCGTTTCTCTCGTACACGTACGCGCGTGTGTGCGAGGTGTTGGCTCTAACTGAACCCGAGCGAGGCGTTGGGCTCTAACTGTACCCGAGCGATTGCACTGCAGGCTACGCGTTACTGAACCCGAGCGATCGATCGATGGCTGTTAACTAAACCCGACCGAGTGATTCCTTCGCTACTGCTACTAACTGAAGCCGATCGATTGGATGAACAATGAGCGTTGC